>NC_091470.1:352523493-352758897 GCF_036971445.1 Narcine bancroftii
TCTCCTTTTCCCTCGTCCCAATGACTCCTTCCCCTCTTTCCTTCTACCCAGCTCCCCATCCCATTCCATTCCTTTCTCCTATCAGAGAACACCTTTCTTGGCCCTCTTCCCCTGCTCCCTATGACCTCTCAGTTTCTTTCTAATCTTCCCCCACCCACCTGAAAATACCTGCTAGCCTGTGCTCCCCCCCCCCCCAACAACTTTCTTATTTGGAGTTTGCCTGACCTTTAACAGACGTGAAGAAGAACTCTGGCTTGAAATGTCGACTGCTGTAGAAGCTGCTGAGTTCTTCCAGCACATTTGTACTAGGTCCCCTGTATCTGCCAACTTCTGTTAACCTCTAAAGAGGAATTTGTGATGGTCTTCAAAATGTGTTAATAAATTATCATTCAGTGTAAAGCCTCCAAAAGGAGATTAAATTCTCCATAAGTCTTGGTGATAGTGAACAACTGGTTGAAAGAAACACATGTTTTGCTGGTAATCTGAAAATGTTTTGTCATCTTGCATGTGAAGAGGTGTGGCATATAAACTTTAGATGTTAAGTAATGTACTTTGTTTTTTCTTGAACCTGAGAAAATAAATACGTACAAGTGCAAAATGATGTAAACCAAGTAAAAATGCTAAAAAAAAGGAAGGATTTAAAATCTCGACAAGTACAAGCCTAATTCACCGCATTTCACGATGGCTTTTGATTGATTATATTAATTTTTTTAAATCAAACTGCAAGTGTTCAAGCATTCTATCAAATTGGTAGCTTTCTGTTTAATTTATTCACATGCTAGAGGATTCCATAAATCTCTTTCGCATGAGAAAAAAAATTGTAGGAAGCAATTCAAAGGAAAAGCTTCCTGTTGTTTTCCTTTCATAAAAAATATTCCCAAGCAACTGTCAAAAAGACTTTAGATCCACATCCTATATGATTGAAACACTTTGCTGTTATCAAGTTGTAATCTTTAAACCACCTCCTGTTTATGATCTTAAGAAGAAGAAAAAAATACAAATAAATACCTTTTCATGTGCGTAAAAATAGTTGACAGATCAAAAAAAATTTTTCCCATGCCACTTTGGCTCCAATGAAATGAACAATGTGTCCGCTGATCTGGTAATAGATCTCATTCACAATGAATGAATCTGGTTTAACATCAAATGTGTTAGATGTTTTGAGGTTGATTAGATGGATTGACTTCTTGCATCTTGTGTGACTCAAAAGATCGAGCTAAACAATATAGTTATTACAAAATTAAAATTAAATTCTTTTTGTTAACAATTTCTGATGGTCTCAATAAACACTTTCAAATGAAATTGGTCTCAGTTATTTATAAAATTAACAATAAGCAGATAACTGATTCTTGATTACATATTTGTGTGTAGGAGAGAAGCTGAAAGTCTTTGGATTTCTTTCTAACTGGAAAAAAGTATGCATTGAGCTCTCTCGTATCATTAGGATTACAAATCATTTGTGCCGAGGGAGAATAAAATTATTACTGGCAATTCCTGTCACAAAATTGCCTTTGATCTTCAGTATTCTGCTCAGTTTATGGGTTCCTATGATGTCTCATTGAAACCTACCAGATGTTGAAGGCTCTGGATAGGGTGGTTGTGGAGAAGATGTTTCAAATAATGGGAGAGTCAAGGACCTGAGGCCACAGCCTCAGAACAAAAGATGTCCCTTTAGATCAAAGATGAGGAGACATTTCTTCAGCCAAAGGGTGGTGAAGCTGTGTAATTCATTGCTGCAGTCTTTTGGTATCTTTAAAATGGAGGTTGATAGGTTCTTGATTTGTAAGGGTATGAAGGTGAAGAAAAGAGAATGAGGTTGAGAGGATCAATACATCAGCCATCATTGGAATGGTGGAGTGGTTTTGATAGACTGAATTTTACTCCTGCATCATGGTTTATAAAAAGGCTATTCTGCTGGCATGTCGTCCAGACACAAAAACGGAACAGCATGGAATTCAATTAAAATACCATATGCAGTAATCTTATTTGAGTGCCTCTGGCAATGCTGTGGACTTCAAGTAGTGCAAGGATGTGCTAAATTCTGAAGTTGTCTCTGAATCCATTATTTCTACCTTTTCTAGCCAGAGCATGGAGGTTTTGGTACAGCTTTTACAAAATATTGGTTGGGCTACAGGAGGAATATATTTTCAGTTCTGGTCACCACACTGTGGGTAAATAGCACAAGTACAAGTACAACTCTCACTCCTAAACAGATTTGATTGCACTGGAGAGAGTCCAAAACTGATTTATTAGGATGTTTTTGATAGAATGTTTTAATTGTAAGAGCCTGGATAGGCTGGTTTTGTTTTTCTTGGCACAGAGGATGCTGAGGTGGATATGATAGAGATGTACAATATGACAAGAGGCATAGATTGGGTGGACAGTAGGAATCTTTTCCCAGTGGCAAATCTGTCCTTCAGCGCGTTGCGGTTTAACGTGACGAGCAAGAGGTTTAGTGGTAGTCCGAAAAACCTTTTCACCAACAACTGGCCTGCAATCATTGCCAGGTTGGAGACCGGTAATATCCTAGCATTTAAGTTTTTGGACAAGCCCTTGAATTAAAATTTGCCCATACAAACAGCACAATAACAGACCCTTCTGGCCCATAACCCCATGCTGCCCAATTAGACCCAATTAACCTACAACCCCCTATACGTTTTGGAGGGTGGAAGGAAATCTGAGCCCCCAGTGGAAACCCACACAGACATGGGGAGAACGTACAAACTTCTTACAGCAGCAAATTTGAACCCATGTCTCTGGTGTTGACTAACCCTGCTACCCTTGAATCACCAAGCTATAATATGAGTAAATGGGATTTATGCAGATGGATGCTTGATGGTCCACATTGACACAGTGAGCCGAGCAGCCTGATTCTTAAACACAAAATTCAAATTAAGAGTCACAGAATTTTAAGAATATTCATTTCAAGTTGAAAATTTATTTTGATAGTTTAATATCTGTTAGACGCTGCCTGAAAAAGATAGCCACGTCAAAGCCAACGTCAAGAATCCCCGTCAAATACTACCTTGGAAGTCTGAAGAACAGCCCCTCGCAGATACAAGAACAATTTGTTTCCAACAGCTATCAGGCTCTTGAACCTCCCCTTGTTACACTTATGGGCTGCTCTAACATCACGAAAAGAGCTGTCTACACAATGATAACTGAATATTAACTATCCATCTTTTGTATTTATTATCCCTTTTTAATTCGAGCTATACTTTTGTAGTTCCCCCCCCCCCCCCAAAGTACCTGTTCTGCGGCAGTATAAATTTTGTGCATATGTATGTTGTACAATGTACAAAATCAATGAACTGATCACCATTATTAACTACTCCAGGAGCACAAAATGGCCTGGTCTGCACCATTGATACACCACTTTTTTTTGCTTGCACTCACTATATATTTACTATCATTCCATACTGAGGTAAAGTATCAGTTTCGCTGCAGCAAGTAAGAATTTCAGTGCATGGGTATATTTGTACGTGTTTATGACGATGTACTTAGTAGTATTGTGAACTTTGCAACATAGCCATTTTCTCAATGATCTTGCATTTGAATAGTTTGAATTGAAGTATATTCATTGTGTGCGTTTGGAAATAGTGCACCTTTAGTCCAAGAGTGAGTTTCTGTCAAAGATTTTATTTAATCTGTTTCTCAGGTCTAGCCATTGGAGAGATTCCTGGCCACCAGCCAATTGGGATTGTCCTGACTGTTCTGGGTGTGGTAATATTGGACTTCTGCGCAGATTCAGCAGAGGGACCAATCAGAGCCTATTTGTTGGATGTGGCGGACACGGAGGAACAAGACATGGCACTCAATGTCCATGCATTCTCTGCAGGTTTGAAACTAATACTGTACGCATTGAGTTAACTTATGAAATAAGACTGATAAAAGTGAACTACATGATTTGTGTGTGATTAATTCTTGTGCATACAGAAATGTGTTGCAAAACACCAAGATTCTAATTGAAAATACTGCTAGCGCCTTTTAAATTAAATTTTTGCAGCATGCTAACAGGCCATTCCATCCCACGAGCCTGTGTCTCCCAAATACCCCCATGAACTGACAACCCCCATACATTTTTGGGGGGGAAAACCCATGCAGAAACAAAGAGAACTCCTTACACACAGTGGTGGATTCAAACATGGGTCTTTGGCACTGTAAATAGTACAAGGACTGCCTAAAGAAAGCTCTTGGTGCCTGCCACTTTGACCACCGCCAGTGGGCTGATCTCGCCTCCAACCGTGCATCTTGGCGCCTCACAGTTCGGCGGGCAGCAACCTCCTTTGAAGAAGACCGCAGAGCCCACCTCACTGACAAAAGACAAAGGAGGAAAAACCCAACACCCAACCCTAACCCACCAATTTTCCCTTGCAACCGCTGCAACCGTGTCTGCCTGTCCCGCATCGGACTTGTCAGCCACAAACGAGCCTGCAGCTGACGTGGACATTGCCCCTCCATAAATCTTCGTCCGCAAAGCCAAGCCAAAGAAGAAAAGCACTGGGCTAACTGCTATGATATTCATGCCATTCTGTTTTTACGAGAAAGCTATTTTATCAGCTGTTAATTCAGTCTATTTAATGTATACTGCACAATGTCGCAAAGCAGTTTACAATCAATTAATTTATAATTTACTAAGATGCAGTTATCAATGAAGAAAGCAGTTTATTCCCAGTCAACCCTCAAATGGTATAGATCTATTTTCAATAATTATTGAGAAGTTAATATCAAGTAAATGCCATGGTTTTCAAAATAAAGCAAGATCCCTGTCATCTGGAATTGGAATTCAAGCAACTGGGGGGAAAAAAAACACCAACAAAAATTGAGCAAAATAATTGGGTAAAAAATACAGAAGTTTAAAATTGGCAAGGCTTGCTGTTAGATTGCTAATCCACACAACACGCAATCTCAAGCAAACGGAAAATGTACTTTTCCAGCATCGACCAGTCCCCACAGATGATGGATACCAAGGGTTTTACTGTGGTGCCATGAAAGTTTATTTCAACCTGAGAGGCCTCAGTGCTATTCTGGTAGTTCAGTGCTCCCTCAATACTGTACTAGGATATCTGTCCAGATTCAGCTTTATCTACAGCTGTAAAGATAAACTTGCTTTGAAATTGGTACTGTTTGTTACTGAATTTAAGAAATATTTACTATAGATATTCGAACTAGTTTGTGCTTGATTCGGGGTTTGGTTGGTTAATTGGATGTAATTGGGTTACACAGGTTTCAATGGCTGGAATTGGCTTCTACTGTATTGTTTAAAAAAAAATTCAAACCAGTTGAACAATAGGAAACAAACATTAATCTGAGGTTTTAGTCGCTACTGTACACAAAGCAATTTCATTCAAAAGCTGAAAAAAATTTGTATTGGCCAGTAGAGGAATGTAGGAATGTCTGTAGATATAGTAATTGTTAAAATTGTCTTCAAGGTAGTAGTAGAGAACCATAGAACATTACAGCACAGAAATGGGCCCTTTCAACCCTTCTAGTCTGTGCCAAATTATTTTTATGCCTAGTCCCACTGACTTACACCCAGTCCATAGCTCTCCATACCTCTCCCATTCAAATTCTTCTTGAATGTTAAAACTGAGCTCACATTCACCACTTCAGCTGGCAGCTTGTTCCACACTCCCACCACTCTCTGTGTGAAGTTGTTCCCCCTTTCCGCTTTCACTCTTAACGCATGTCCTCTGGTTAGTATCTCATCTACCTCAGTGGAAAAAGCCGATCTACATTTACTCCATCTATCCCCCTCATAATTTTAAATCCCTTTATTAAACTTCCCCTCATTCTTCTACGCTCCAGGGAATAAAGTTCTAACCTGTTTAACCTTTCCCTGTAGATTTTTTGCATGCCCTTTCTAACCTTACCTCACCCTGCTTGTAATCTATTTACAGGTTATTTTAATCATTAGATCATTCTTGCTTTTATGCCAAAAATAAAAATGACGATCCAGCTTAAAATGACCCATACCTGAGTGGCAAAGGAAACCTTGGGGTACCGTATGGGAACAGGTTCTTCTGTCTAAATCAACCATGCTGACCACGTTGTCAAGCTGAGCTAGCCCCATTTACCAGCATTTGACAGATTCATCCAAACCTGTCCTATCCATGTACATGTCTGAATATCATTTTAGTGTTACAATTGTATTCACTTCTACAGCTTCCTCTGCTAGCTTGTTCCCTTTTTTTGAAAAATATGCCCCTCATGACCCTCTCCCCTCGTACCTATGCCTTCTAGTTTAATACTCTACCCTGAGAAATAAATTGTCTATTTGCCTTATTTATGCCCCTCTTGATTTTATATACCCCTATATAATGCCAGTCTTCAGCCTCCAATGCTCCAGGGAGAAAAAGAGCCAACTTTTCCAGCCACTCCTCACAACTCAAGCCCTCCAGTGCCTGCAAAATTGGTGAAATGGTAGTAAGTGAAGAAGGTTATACGATTGCAATGGGATTCCCCATCAACTAGGAAAGTGTAATTTAATTCAGACAAGTGGGTAATTGTGCATTTGGGTAAATTAAATTGGCACGGGGCTTGCACAGTAAATAGGACCCTGAAGAATGGCATAGAACAGAGACGCTGAAGGATACGGGTCCATTGTTCTCTGAAAGCTTTGACATAGGTCAGCAAAGTGGTGAAAAAGACATATGGCATGCCTGCCTTCATTGGTTAGGGGATTGAGTACAAGAGTTGGGTCACCATCAGACGTTGTTGAGATTGCAATAGGAATGCTATTCTGATGGCCTAGTGAAAGGACAGATGTCATGAAGTTGGAAAGGGAACAAAAAAGATTCATGAGGATGTTACTAGGAGAGACGGGATAAGCTAGGTTTATTTTCCCTGGAGAATAGGAGGCTGAGGGTATAAAATGATGAGGAACATAGATGAGGTGTACAATCACAGTTATTAAAATTAAAGGGCACAGGTTGACGGTGAGGGGACCTGAGGGACAACATTTTCATTTAAAGAGTAATAGGTTCTGTAGAAGAGGTAGAGGCTGGTAGAATTACAATGACTGAAGACATTTAGATAGATTTAGATGGATGGCATGAACAAGTTGGGCCAAAAATTCTCTATCCATGGCGTATAACTCTGAGAGACAGGCTGGGTTTTCGTAGCAAAAGAGGCTAAGTGAGGATCTGATAGGGCGACACACAATTCCCCACAACATAGATTTAAGTAAGAAGTAGGAGAGTCGGAGGGAATCCAAGGGTAGTTGCTGGCTGGAACACACAGCATGAGTGGAGTGGAGGCAAATATAAAAGTTTCTGGATGCACACTTGAATTGTCATGGCATTGAAGGCTCACAAACCAAGTGCTGGTAATTCTGTTTAATGTAGAATGGAACTTGGTCAGCATGAACATAGATAGCCAAAGATACAGTTCCTGTGGTGAACAATTCTGATTAAACTGACTTGAGTTAACAGTAATGTTAACCATAAAAAGAGGTATGGCAGCACTGATGTTGGTGCAGACCTGGGAGAGCAGAGAGACAGTGCTGCTTCACAGCATCCTTATTGCCTGGTCCTAAAGCCGATGGCTTTATACAGGCTTTAAATGGCCTGTTAAAGAATCCAAAGATGCTTGATTTAAAAGCCTGCGACTGGGATCTAGGCCCAAGACGTTGGCGCCTATGTCCAACTGTTGCCATGAGGGATGCAGACTCTGGGGAGCAGTGGACCAGCGCAGGGCACCAGGAACAAATCACCACCCCTGCCCCTCTCCCCACCACTGAGAATAAGAAGCAGAGGAGATGTCCCTACAGGATGTTGACATTGTCAGTGGACCAGTGAGCTGCTCAGCAGCTGAAAGACCCACACAGGCTGTTGGCGACTTGCGATTGAAGGACCAACACAGTGTGCCAGCTGCTAGAGACTGGCTCATGGGAACCAGGTTTTAGAGGTGGAATTCAAAAGGTTGCTGAGGGCAAGAAGGACTCCTGAAGGGCCTTGGGTGCTGAAGGCTTCCTGATTGTATCACAGTTTTGGATCTATTGCCAGTGGTTTAAACAGGAGTCTGTGGCTGCGGGAGCAGTGGAGGCAAATCCACAGACACTCAGTATCTCTGAAGGTTAATATGCCAATTTTTCTCCTATTGTCGGAGACGTCAGGCAATGCTCATGGCAACTCTTATTGCCTTCCATCAGACAAAAGTTGGAATATAACATGTTTATTACATTTTTAATGTATTATTGCATGACAATAAACGAAACCTTGGAACTTTTGAACTTTTTTATTACCCTTGGAATCTGTCCCCAGAAAAGTGATATTAAATGTAATTACTTCACAATGGAATATTTTACCTTAGAAGTACATTACCACTATCTTTCCTGATGATGAAATACTGTAGTTCAAAGTCCCTAATTATTTTGTTATGCCTAAAAGGGTGCTGTCAGTCAGAAGTCCATAACTTTGGTTGAACTTGCATTTATTGATGATTTTTTTTTGTGGATGCAGATTTAAAATCTAATTTGCTTTTGTATTTGATTTTTGCATCTCCCTAGGCCTTGGTGGAGCTATTGGCTATATGCTAGGTGGCTTAGATTGGAGACAAACTACTTTGGGCCAGATCTTCAAATCACAAGAACAAGTCCTCTTCTTCTTTGCAGCAATCATTTTTTCGGTGTCTGTAGCTTTACATCTTTTCAGCATCGAAGAGGAGGTGTATAACCCCCAACAAGACCACAATGATGAAGCAACAGATGGACGTCCTAATATTAATATGAATGATATTCTCCCACCCCTCCCTCGGCATGACCTTCTCCATGAAGAAGGATCTTACACTGCAGCAGTCTTCCATGATGAAACTTGCTCCGTGCAAGATGTCAATCTCGACTTCCTGGATGTAAATATTGGGCGGAGCCAAAGTGACTCTGTTTTGCACATGCCTGATGCAACAATAGATATTGAATCAGAGTTATTTTTTTTGAGAGACATTGAACCTTCTATTTTTCAAGACCATTGTAATAGCCTGCATGAATCTTCAGCAAGTATATCCAAAAGTAACAACCACCAGGTTGCATCTAAATTCAATCACATCTCTGGTTTGCTCAGGGAGCATGAATTTGAAAACGTTTTGAACGAAGATGTTAAAACATCCAAAGTAGCAAATGGCCTGTCTGATGACATCACTAATGGTAACATTAACCATAATACTTGCAGAGTTGGAATGAAACCATCAGCGACCAGCAGTTCCATGCGCAGGCGGAGGCATATGTTCTACCGGCAGCCGTCTCGCACTTTTTCGTACTATGGCAAGATGGACTCGCATCATTACCGCTTTCGCCGTGCCAATGCCATAGTCCTGATCAAGCCTTCACGTAGTATGAATGACCTGTATGATCTGCAGAAGAAACAAAGGCAACGTCAGAGACGACGGAATCAGAGTGGTGTAACTAATTCAAGCAGCGATACAGAAAGTGAGGAAGGGGAGTCGGAGACCACTGTAAAGCTTCTATGGTTGTCTGTACTGAAAATGCCAAAGGAGCTATTAAGACTCTGTGTATGCCACCTGGTGACTTGGTTTGCTCTGATTGGAGCTGCTGTGTTTTACACAGACTTCATGGGGCAAGTTATTTATGATGGAGACCCAAAAGTAAGTTTTTCAACGTGCCATTTTCTTTGCACAATATCATCTATGTGATTCCTTTTTCTCTAATCATGGGCGCAAAGCATTTATGTGAGATGCTGCCTTAAGAGGGCACCCATCATCGTAAAGGACCCCCCCCCCCCACCCCCCCTATCATCCTGCTCACAATCTCAGCTCATTGCTTCCTTCGGGTCGTTCAGTGGTTCTCAGCCTTTTTCTTTCCACTCACGTGCCACTTGAAGTATTCCCTATGCCATCGGTGCTCTGTGATTAGTAAGGGATTGCTTAAGGTGGTATGTGAGTGGGAAGGGAAGGTTGAGAATCACTGCTCGAGCCCCAATTGCTACTGAAATATTTTGCTTGAAAAATTGTCATTGGCCCATTTCCTTTGGAGATATGAAAATGCACATAACAGGTCCATTCGGTACGATTAAAACCATGGTTTTCAAACTTTTTTTCTTTCCACCCACATCCCACCTTGAACAATCCCTTACTAATCACAGCGCACCGATGGCATAGGGAATACTTAAAGTGGTAGGTGAGTGGAAAGAAAAAGGTTGAGAACCACTGAGGTAGATGCTACAGAAGCTTGAAGTCCAGCAATTCCAGGTTCAAGAACAGTTTTTATCTATCAGGTTGTTGAATCTACTCGTACAATGCATTCTCAAACCATAAACTATGCCAGTACCACGTAAAGATCTATTTGCTCTACTGAAACATCACTCTTCTTGCATTGATTTGTCTATCCTTTTATTTATTATCTTTTTCTTGTTTGTATTTCTGGTGATTAAATAGGTTACTAATTGTAGTTGGTTGATCTTGGCTGCAGAAAGTAAAAATCGCTGTGAATCTGTACGTTGTACTGATGTATATGAAAATAAGCACGTATTATACTTTGAACCTGGTACAGAAATAGAATTGTAGGAAGAATAAAAAGGTTGTTGCAAATTGGTGGTCAGTGGACAACACAAAGTTAATGGTCCGTGTCTGTTGCTCGAGAAACTGTGAGGCTTTAATATCCAAGTCCTGCCGAGGCCAGTAATCCAGCCCTAAGATGGCTGCAGTTGAACTTCTTGTAACATCCAAACGGATTTGCGACCAGGCTTATTCATGTTCACTCCTTGTTCTTTGAAGTCTGGTGTTTGTAGCACTGTTTTTCATTTGAAATTGGGAACTTCTTCATTGCTGCACTCGGGAGGAATGGGTTAGGGTTTAAGTAATTAATGTTCTAAGTTGGATAGTCTATGTAAAAAGATGCCCACGCTGGTGTATTTTTGCTGCCTGTCATTGTTTAGATAGTAAGCAATTTATTCCAAATGAGATGTTCAGTGCTTTGCATCAACGTGTGTTGTGTTAAATGTGCTATAAACTACTGCTACTACTATATGACTGATTCTACAAACTAAGATTCAAGATAATTAGAGGACTGCAAAGATTGTACCATTCTTCAGAATGTCAGTTAATTACAAGGCAAAATCAAACTGCTAGAAGATCTCAGTGGGCCAGGCAGCATCTGTGGAGGGAAAAGGATGGCTGTCATTTTGTGTTGAGACTCTGTATCAGGATTTTCAGGCCAGTGAATCTAACATTAGTGCTAGAGGAACTAATCAAAAAAATCTGAGGTGCAGGATTAATAAGCATTGGGAAAGATGCAAATTAATAAAGGATTCTTGATTTGTTAACGAGCCGAGAGGACTCCAAAAACCCGCAGCAACAGAAATTCACCAAGATTAAGGTCATTTAAACAAAAGTGGCTTTTAATTTTCCTCAAACATAATAGCAATCTTCAACTTTTACTATTAATCCCCTTCTAATTCTAAGCGAATGTGTATGTGTTCAGGAAAGTTCTTTGTTTCACTGTCCAATTATTCACTTTTCACTTCTCCAAGTTCACAGGTATCAGGCAATTTTCATACTGTGCATAGAATTTAACATTTATGATCTTCAACAGGCTCTGGTGCTTTAACTTAAATTGTTACCACATAGAAAGGTCTTTGTTGGCTTCAAAGAGAAATATTTGTTGTTCATTGGACACAGACACAAACTGATTTTCTTCAATCAGTGTCTTTCCGAAGAAACTTGCCTCCTTCTTGGGCTTTCCAAAAGATAACCTCTTTCAGGTTACCACAGAGTTCTTCTTTTATCCCTATTCCAGGAGAAACACATTAACCAGCCACTTACTCTTGTAATTGACTCTAAGGGTTGAGAATAGGCTGAACTCAGAACTCAAAACCAGTCTTCAAATGGGGACTTGTATCAGGAGTGCAAAGCTTCCAGGCTCCAACACGAACTCCTGCTGTAAATCTGTCTGTCTCTCTCTTTCCAAAGAATCGCATCTTTTTAACCTCTTTGTTTGCAAAACCACGTGACCCCTCCAAGATTAGCAACCTTCAACCAGCAGTTTAAATTTCCGGCATCAGTCTTTAGCAGCATAAGATTTTCAATTCTTGAGCCGAGACCCTGTTGGTGACCCATTAACACTTGCTTGTAAAACCATAAGTCCTCTTCCATTGTCTCTGTAAAGTCACTGTAGAGATGTAGGCTCCACCTTAAGCATAGACCTTGCATTTTAAATGAGATGTCTTCTGTGAAATGCTAATATCAGTTTGTAAAATGTACCTAAGCTAAACTCCCCCCCCCCGCCCCAAATCTATACCTTTTAAAGGCATATAATTTTATTAACCCAATCCATAACCGTATATTGTCTGGCTAGTTTGATTTGAACATTTTGAAGAGGGAGCTATGGGGTTGATGCAGTCTAGGTGGACTTTGGACAAGATCTCATGAAGAGCCCATGGGACTCAGGGCAGATTGGCAAATTGGATCCAAAATTGACTTGGGGATAGGAAACAGATGGTGATGGCAAGAGCATTTTGCAGTTGGAAGCCTGTCACTAGTGATGTGCTGGGAAGGGACTGGTGCTGGGAGCCTTGTATTTACTTCCTGGATGTAGATGTAGGCAATTAGCAAGTTTGTGGATGACATGAAAATTAGTGGGGGTATTGATAAAGAGGTACAGAATGATATGGATGGGCAGAGCAATGAAACATAACAATTTAAACCTGAAGAATTGGATGAGATGCATTTTGGAAGACCAGAGTATATACACAATCCTAGGAAATAACAGGGGTACTTTGGTATATACAGATGTGATGGGCTCAGAGGACCCCAAAACCCAGCAGCTATAGAAATTCACCAAGACAAATGCTAACTTCAACAAAAGTTGCTTTTAATTATCTTTAAGCATAAAAGCAGGATCAAAGTTTAATTTGTTACTATTAACAACCCTCCCCCCTAAGCTCACGTGTATGAAATGGGTGTGTAAGTTCAGAAAAGTTCTTTGATTCACAGTCCAATCTCACTTCTCATTCTTCCAAGTTCACCAGTATCAGGCAATTCATATACTGTGCTCAGAATTTTATCATTTATGAATCTTCACCAGGATTTGGTCCTTGAAAGGTAAATGGTTACCATTCAGGAAGGTTCTTGTCGGTTTGCAGAGAGAGATTTGTTGCTCATTGGACATTGATTCTTTCCGATCAGCCTCGTTCCCGCGCGCTCTCTCCCGCGCGCTCTCTCCCCCGCGCTCTCTCCCCCGCGCTCTCTCCCCCGCGCGCTCTCCCCCGCGCGCTCTCCCCCGCGCGCTCTCCCCCGCGCTCTCCCCCCGCGCTCTCCCCCGCGCGCTCTCCCCCGCGCGCTCTCCCCCGCGCTCTCTCGCTCTCGATCTCGCGTTCTCTCTCGTGTTCTCTCTCTCTCACTCAGAGAAAGCCTGTTTAGTCTCCTCTCTCTGCTTACAAAACTATATGATCTTCTTAGAACATCAAACTGCACTCAGACAGATTGCGGCGCTGGACTCAATCTTCTGAGTCTGTTCATCTGTTGCTTTCAAAACTCCACATCATGTCTAATTCACACCTACTTTTGAAATCCTTCAGCAAAGCAGTTTCCATTGTCTTTACAAAGGCACTGGCAGGCTGGACTTCCTGGCTTGAGCAGAGCTCTGGCATTTTAAATGAGATCTGTATTGTGAAGTGTTTGTGACCTACACTTAAAAAAAAACTCTACAATTTATCTCCTTTAAAACCTATTTATATACAGTATAAAATATAACTTCATCCATCACACTGTGCCCTTCATAATGTTTAGGACGAAGACACTTTTTTCCTTTATTTGCTTCTGTGCTCCACAGTTTTAAATTTGTAATCAAACAATTCACGTGATTAAAGTGCGCATTCCAGATGTAATTCAAAGTTATTGGTATAGTATACATTTTGGTTCAACCATGTAGAAATTACACCACTTTTTATGAATAATTATCCTTAAAGAAAAAACGAAACCTCTTCTGCCTGTGTGTGATCCATACCCCTCCATTTCCTGCATTTTCATGCTGAGATAGAAGTCCTTTTAAACTTTCAGTATTTGACAATTTTAACGGGGTGGGGGGGGGGGGAAGAAAGATTGACTATTCACCTTGTCGATGCCTCTCATCATTTTATGAACTTATTACAATTCCCCCTCAGAGATCAATTTTTCAAGTGTTGTTTTCTACATATTTGGAAATTGTGCCCAGGTTTTTTTTTAAAGTACCCCCTAGGGAACTCTCTGCCCAGTAAAACTCTAAGAGGCTGCTATCTGATTGTTTTGGCATCTAGAATGCTCCCTTGAAATGCACTTGGTTTGGTGGAAAGCATGTTATAATGTGCCTCATCTTAAAGATGAATTAAGTACAGGTCGAGTACCCTGTATGTATCAGAAGTTACGAAAACCAAATTTGTTTGGTGCCGACATGACACTGCAAGTTGAAAAAAGTTCACCACCTGACTTGCCCATGTGGAGTTCTGTTGCCACCAGTGTGGTAACAGAAGAGCTCTGGTATAAAGCAAAATCTTTGTTTCGATCCGTGAAATGCCAAATGGAGCTGGGTCCGAGACTTCAGCAATGGCTGCAGCCTGAGAAGAGTGGCGGCCCTCTTGGCATGGGAGCATTTTGGTGAGGATGTCCACAACTCCCTTAGTTTCAATAGAAAAGAATAAAAACAATCAAAATGGGAAAGTGCTTAACTGGGGAAGGGCTAATTATGAATGGATGAGGTAGGAACTAGCGAGAGCAAATCCAAAACAGATGTTCAAGGGTGAAAGCCAAGAAGTAATGTGGAGGAAGTTTAGGGACCATGTGCTGGGTTCAAGATAGGTTTATCTACTGGGACAAGGAAAAGATGGTAGGAAAAGGGAACCATAGCTGATGAAACAGGTCAGCCAATTAGTCAAGAGAAAGAAGAAAGCATACATTAGATATAGGAAGCAAGAAGAGCTCATGAAAAGTATATGGTAGCCAGGAAGGAGCTTAAAGGACTTGGGAGAGCTTGAAAGGGGCATGAGAAGGTCTTGACGTGTACAATCCCAAGACATTTTTATGCATATATGAAGAACAGAATGAAGGTGAGGTGCTAAAGGAAAAAGGAGGCAACGCTTGCCTGGAGGCAGATGAGTTGGGGAGGCCCTAAATGAATATTTTGCTTCAGTATTCACGAGAAAAGGACCTTGATCAGGGTTATCTTTCATCAATGATCTGGATAATGGAGTAAATTGGATTAGCAAGTTTGCTGATGAGACAAAGATTGGAGACACTGTGGACAGCAAGGTAGGCTTTCAAAGCTTGCAGTGGGATCTGGACCAACTGGAAAATGGGGCACAATGTGGCAGATGGAATTTAATGCAGAAAAGTGGGAGGTGTTGCATTTTGGTAGGGCAAACCAAGATAGGACATGCACAGTTATGGTCGTCGGGCACTGAGGAGTGCGGAGGAACAAAGGAATCTGGGAATTCAGATACATAATTCCCTGAAAGTGGCATCACAGGCAGACAGGGTTGTGAAGAAAGCCTTTGGCATCTTGGCCTTCATAAATCAAAGCATTGAGCATAAGAGTTGGGATGTTATGGTGAGGTTGTATAGGACATTAGTGAACCCAAATTGGGAGTATTTTGTGCCATTCTGGTTGCCAAACTACCAGAAGGATATCAGTAAGAGTGAAAGAATGCAGAGAAGATTTACTAGGATGTTGCCAGGTCTTCAAGAGTTGAGTTACAGGGAAAGATTAAGTAGGTTAGGACTTTATCCTTGGAGTGTAGAACAATGAAGGGAGCTTTGATAGAAGTTTACAAAGTTATGAGAGATATAGACAGAGTAAATGTGAGTAGACCCTTTTCACTTAGGTTAGGAGAGATAAATACAAGAGGACATGGCTTTAGAGTCAAAGTGGAAAAGTTTAGTGGGAACTTTTTCACTCAGTGGTGAGAGTGTGGAACAAGTTGCCATCTGATGTGGTAAATGCCGGCTCACTCAAGTTTTAAAAATAAATTGGATATATGGATGGGAGAGGTCTGGGGAGTTATAGAATGGGTGCAGGTCAATGGGACTAGTGGTGTAATGTTTTCAGCACAGTCTAGGTTGGCTGAATGGCCAGTTTTCTGTGATGTAGTGTTTATGGACTCCCACGACTCATTCAGAAAGTTATGAGGCACGGGATCAGTGGAACCTTGGCAGTGTGGATAAAAAATCGGTTTGTTGAAAGAAAGCCGAGAGTAGTAGTGGAAGGAGTGTGTTCTGCCTGGGGATCGGTGATTAGTGGAGTGTTGCAAGGATCTGTTCTGGGACCCCTGCTCTTTGTGATTTTTATAAATGATCTGGATGAAGAGGTGGAAGGATGGGTCATGAAGTTTGTAGATGACACAAAGGTTGGAGGAGTTATGGGTAGAGATATAGAAAGGATGCAAAGTTGGGCAGAAAAGTAGCAGATGGATTTCAATCCAGATTAGTGTGAGGACATTTTGCAAGGACAAACCTGAAGGCTGAGTATAGTCTTAATGGTCAGTTACTTAAGAGTGTGGATGAAAAGAGGGACCTTGGGGTTCAAATCCATACATCCCTCAAGGTCACCACACAAGTTGATAATATAGTTAAGAAAGCCTATGGGATGTTAGCCTTCATTAATAGGGAGATTGAGTTCAGGAGTGGTCATGTTGCAACTCTACAAATCTCTGGTGAGACTGCACTTCGAGTATTGTGAACAGATCTGGTCACTTCATTATAGGAAGGATATTGAAGCTATGGAGAGGGTGTAGAGATTTACCAGGATGTTGCCTGAATTGAGAAACAAGTCTTATGAGACAAGGTTAGCAGAGGAGGGACTTTTCCCTTTGGAGTGTAGAAGGATGAGAGGAGACTTGATAGAGGTCTAGAAGATTATGAGAGGCATAAAACCTTTTTCCCAGGGCAGGATCAGCAAACACCAGAGGACATATTTACAAAGTTAAGGAAGTTTAGGGGACACATTAGGGGTCAGCTTTTTAAAGAGTTAGGGGTGCCTGAATGCCTTGCCAGGGATGGTGGTGGAGGTTGAAACATTGGAGACATTTAAGAGATGCATTCATGCAAGAAAAATAGAGAGTTACGGGGTAGAGAGGATTTAGTACTTTTTTAGGAAGGAATACATGGGTCGGCACAACATAGAGGGCTGAAGGGCCTGTATTGCTCTGTGTTCCAAAAAGCCTGCCATTGTTTGTTGTTATTTAACTACTGATATAGGTGTTCTTCTGATGCTACTGTGTTACTTAGTTCCGAAAACAGAAAAAAACTCAAAAACCTAAAAATGTCTGGTTCCAAACATTTTGGATATAGGGTACTCAATCAGTAGATGAATGGTGCATTAATAGTTTTACTGTACTTCCCTCCAATATGGAAAAACAACTTTTTGCTTCTTCTGTTACTTATCCTTACTACAACTGTACTTCTTATTCCTTTCCTTTCAGTCTTGATGGAATGAGGGAAATGTGGTTGATGTGGCAAATATATGTTAATGCTTTTTGCAGGTGTAAATTACATTTCCATATTGACACTTGTACTTCATTTTTAAAAAATCAAACTAGTTGAGTATGATTTGCTTTTGACAAATTCCTGCTAGCTTTTTTCAAATTAGCCCACATTGTCCAGGTAACTACAATTATGTACCAAGCTTTCCCCACCACCATGCTGAAAATCACTGCGTCCTTTTTGAAAAAGCATGCAATTTATACAAAATGGCAATCCAGAAGCACCTCTAACAGTGTACAGATGTTTTGAAGATTATGACTAGGGGCTTTGCAATTTCCTCCCTTACTTGTTACAACAAATTAAGATGCAGACTGGATGGACTACTCAATTCTTGTCAATTTACCTACCCACAAGTGCAAAGAACTTCCAAACACATCCTTATCAATTATTAGCCTATACCCAGCTCTTTGTATAAACTCAGCTGGAAACTGTTTCCTGTACTTTCATTCTCTCCTCACTTCCCGCACGATTCAAATCTTGTATCCTTTGTGTATTCTTTGGACTGTTATTAGATTCCCATTTTGTTAAGGTGCCATATTTAAATTTGTTAATGGACATGGTGCAGATTGTAGAAAAGACTGCTTTGTTTTTGTGTTTGACTTTAAGAATGTAAGTATTACAGTATTTGGAAATGATTAAATTTTAGTTCTGCATTAAGATTTTAATTAAAAGATTCCGAGGCTAAAGTTCAGATTTGGTGCTGGCTAGTTTTATTGCGCCCTCACATGAACCATCATTAAGTTTGTTTTTATAAATGGTGACTAATCTTTCACCTCTGTTACCTTAAGTTTAGCAGCATAAAGAAAGTCCGAGTATGAAGTTGTCTTGACCTGAGAAAACAGGATGAAATGCAAATGTGTGATTTGACCTTTTACTGTTAACAATATTCACATTATTATAACATCAGCCTCAAACAATTAATGGACATTCTTTTTGCTCTGAATAGATAAACATTCTATCCCAAAACCACTTTGAACCCTTTTCCTACAAAAATAATAAAATTAACTTCAGGTTTTCATATCCTAGCTCGTGTAGACTGTATTTCATATTTCTCTTTGAAACATTAGATTATTAACCCAAAATTATTTATATGGAATCACTTAATACAGTAAAATTCCTGGTATATGACACCTGTGGAGGTTGGTAGATGTTGGATAAGTGCATTTTCCAGTTGTTTGAAATTGCATGTTGGCAGGGTACGCCAGTTTTAAACTTTCATTTTTTTTTTTAACCTACATGTACTTATTTTCCACAATTTCTATTTTGCTCGTTACTTGAGGCTGCTGGTTGCATGAATTCCAGATAATGGGTTGTCAATTTCAATGTTCTATCTGTTCACCTTCTCCCTGGACTGTTCCTCAAAATGACCTGCTTGCACATTGTAATGACTACAGTGAGAAAACTGCAGTGTTATCTTCCAGTCTGTAATGGCTACAGTGAGAAAACTGCAGTGTTATCTTCCAGTCTGTAATGACTACCGTGAGAAAACTGCAGTGTTATCTTCCACTCTGTAATGACTACCGTGAGAAAACTGCAGTGTTATCTTCCACTCTGTAATGACTACAGTGAGAAAACTGCAGTGTTATCTTCCACTCTGTAATGACTACAGTGAGAAAACTGCAGTGTTATCTTCCACTCTGTAATGACTACAGTGAGAAAACTGCAGTGTTATCTTCCACTCTGTAATGACTACAGTGAGAAAACTGCAGTGTTATCTTCCACTCTGTAATGACTACAGTGAGAAAACTGCAGTGTTATCTTCCAGTCTGTAATGGCTACAGTGAGAAAACTGCAGTGTTATCTTCCAGTCTGTAATGACTACAGTGAGAAAACTGCAGTGTTATCTTCCAGTCTGTAATGACTACAGTGAGAAAACTGCAGTGTTATCTTCCAGTCTGTAATGGCTACAGTGAGAAAACTGCAGTGTTATCTTCCAGTCTGTAATGACTACAGTGAGAAAACTGCAGTGTTATCTTCCAGTCTGTAATGGCTACAGTGAGAAAACTGCAGTGTTATCTTCCAGTCTGTAATGACTACAGTGAGAAAACTGCAGTGTTATCTTCCACTCTGTAATGACTACAGTGAGAAAACTGCAGTGTTATCTTCCACTCTGTAATGACTACAGTGAGAAAACTGCAGTGTTATCTTCCAGTCTGTAATGACTACAGTGAGAAAACTGCAGTGTTATCTTCCAGTCTGTAATGACTACAGTGAGAAAACTGCAGTGTTATCTTCCAGTCTGTAATGACTACAGTGAGAAAACTGCAGTGTTATCTTCCAGTCTGTAATGACTACAGTGAGAAAACTGCAGTGTTATCTTCCAGTCTGTAATGGCTACAGTGAGAAAACTGCAGTGTTATCTTCCAGTCTGTAATGACTACAGTGAGAAAACTGCAGTGTTATCTTCCAGTCTGTAATGGCTACAGTGAGAAAACTGCAGTGTTATCTTCCACTCTGTAATGACTACAGTGAGAAAACTGCAGTGTTATCTTCCAGTCTGTAATGGCTACAGTGAGAAAACTGCAGTGTTATCTTCCAGTCTGTAATGACTACAGTGAGAAAACTGCAGTGTTATCTTCCAGTCTGTAATGGCTACAGTGAGAAAACTGCAGTGTTATCTTCCAGTCTGTAATGACTACAGTGAGAAAACTGCAGTGTTATCTTCCACTCTGTAATGACTACAGTGAGAAAACTGCAGTGTTATCTTCCACTCTGTAATGACTACAGTGAGAAAACTGCAGTGTTATCTTCCAGTCTGTAATGACTACAGTGAGAAAACTGCAGTGTTATCTTCCAGTCTGTAATAACTACCGTGAGAAAACTGCAGTGTTATCTTCCGCTCTGTAATAACTACCGTGAGAAAACTGCAGTGTTATCTTCCAGTCTGTAATGACTACAGTGAGAAAACTGCAGTGTTATCTTCCGCTCTGTAATAACTACCGTGAGAAAACTGCAGTGTTATCTTCCAGTCTGTAATGACTACAGTGAGAAAACTGCAGTGTTATCTTCCACTCTGTAAATGACTACAGTGAGAAAACTGCAGTGTTATCTTCCAATCTGTAATGACTACAGTGAGAAAACTGCAGTGTTATCTTCCAGTCTGTAATGACTACAGTGAGAAAACTGCAGTGTTATCTTCCAGTCTGTAATGACTACAGTGAGAAAACTGCAGTGTTATCTTCCAGTCTGTAATGGCTACAGTGAGAAAACTGCAGTGTTATCTTCCAGTCTGTAATGACTACAGTGAGAAAACTGCAGTGTTATCTTCCAGTCTGTAATGGCTACAGTGAGAAAACTGCAGTGTTATCTTCCAGTCTGTAATGACTACAGTGAGAAAACTGCAGTGTTATCTTCCAGTCTGTAATGACTACAGTGAGAAAACTGCAGTGTTATCTTCCAGTCTGTAATGACTACAGTGAGAAAACTGCAGTGTTATCTTCCAGTCTGTAATGGCTACAGTGAGAAAACTGCAGTGTTATCTTCCAGTCTGTAATGGCTACAGTGAGAAAACTGCAGTGTTATCTTCCACTCTGTAAATGACTACAGTGAGAAAACTGCAGTGTTATCTTCCAGTCTGTAATGACTACAGTGAGAAAACTGCAGTGTTATCTTCCAGTCTGTAATGGCTACAGTGAGAAAACTGCAGTGTTATCTTCCAGTCTGTAATGACTACAGTGAGAAAACTGCAGTGTTATCTTCCAGTCTGTAATGACTACAGTGAGAAAACTGCAGTGTTATCTTCCAGTCTGTAATGACTACAGTGAGAAAACTGCAGTGTTATCTTCCAGTCTGTAATGACTACAGTGAGAAAACTGCAGTGTTATCTTCCAGTCTGTAATGACTACCGTGAGAAAACTGCAGTGTTATCTTCCACTCTGTAAATGACTACAGTGAGAAAACTGCAGTGTTATCTTCCAGTCTGTAATGACTACAGTGAGAAAACTGCAGTGTTATCTTCCAGTCTGTAATGACTACAGTGAGAAAACTGCAGTGTTATCTTCCAGTCTGTAATGACTACAGTGAGAAAACTGCAGTGTTATCTTCCAGTCTGTAATGGCTACAGTGAGAAAACTGCAGTGTTATCTTCCAGTCTGTAATGACTACAGTGAGAAAACTGCAGTGTTATCTTCCACTCTGTAATGGCTACAGTGAGAAAACTGCAGTGTTATCTTCCAGTCTGTAATGACTACAGTGAGAAAACTGCAGTGTTATCTTCCACTCTGTAATAACTACCGTGAGAAAACTGCAGTGTTATCTTCCACTCTGTAATAACTACCGTGAGAAAACTGCAGTGTTATCTTCCACTCTGTAAATGGCTACAGTGAGAAAACTGCAGTGTTATCTTCCAGTCTGTAATAACTACCGTGAGAAAACTGCAGTGTTTTCTTCCAGTCTGTAATGACTACAGTGAGAAAACTGCAGTGTTATCTTCCACTCTGTAAATGACTACAGTGAGAAAACTGCAGTGTTATCTTCCAGTCTGTAATGACTACCGTGAGAAAACTGCAGTGTTATCTTCCAGTCTGTAATGACTACCGTGAGAAAACTGCAGTGTTATCTTCCACTCTGTAATGACTACCGTGAGAAAACTGCAGTGTTATCTTCCAGTCTGTAATGACTACAGTGAGAAAACTGCAGTGTTATCTTCCAGTCTGTAATGACTACAGTGAGAAAACTGCAGTGTTATCTTCCAGTCTGTAATGGCTACAGTGAGAAAACTGCAGTGTTATCTTCCAGTCTGTAATGACTACAGTGAGAAAACTGCAGTGTTATCTTCCAGTCTGTAATGACTACAGTGAGAAAACTGCAGTGTTATCTTCCACTCTGTAAATGGCTACAGTGAGAAAACTGCAGTGTTATCTTCCACTCTGTAATGGCTACAGTGAGAAAACTGCAGTGTTATCTTCCAGTCTGTAATGGCTACAGTGAGAAAACTGCAGTGTTATCTTCCAGTCTGTAATGACTACAGTGAGAAAACTGCAGTGTTATCTTCCAGTCTGTAATGGCTACAGTGAGAAAACTGCAGTGTTATCTTCCAGTCTGTAATGACTACCGTGAGAAAACTGCAGTGTTATCTTCCAGTCTGTAATGACTACCGTGAGAAAACTGCAGTGTTATCTTCCACTCTGTAATGACTACCGTGAGAAAACTGCAGTGTTATCTTCCAGTCTGTAATGACTACAGTGAGAAAACTGCAGTGTTATCTTCCAGTCTGTAATGACTACAGTGAGAAAACTGCAGTGTTATCTTCCAGTCTGTAATGGCTACAGTGAGAAAACTGCAGTGTTATCTTCCAGTCTGTAATGACTACAGTGAGAAAACTGCAGTGTTATCTTCCAGTCTGTAATGACTACAGTGAGAAAACTGCAGTGTTATCTTCCACTCTGTAATGACTACAGTGAGAAAACTGCAGTGTTATCTTCCAGTCTGTAATGACTACAGTGAGAAAACTGCAGTGTTATCTTCCACTCTGTAAATGGCTACAGTGAGAAAACTGCAGTGTTATCTTCCACTCTGTAATGGCTACAGTGAGAAAACTGCAGTGTTATCTTCCAGTCTGTAATGACTACAGTGAGAAAACTGCAGTGTTATCTTCCACTCTGTAAATGACTACAGTGGGAAAACTGCAGTGTTATCTTCCACTCTGTAAATGGCTACAGTGAGAAAACTGCAGTGTTATCTTCCACTCTGTAATGGCTACAGTGAGAAAACTGCAGTGTTATCTTCCACTCTGTAAATGGCTACAGTGAGAAAACTGCAGTGTTATCTTCCACTCTGTAAATGGCTACAGTGAGAAAACTGCAGTGTTATCTTCCACTCTGTAAATGGCTACAGTGAGAAAACTGCAGTGTTATCTTCCAGTCTGTAATGACTACAGTGAGAAAACTGCAGTGTTATCTTCCACTCTGTAAATGGCTACAGTGAGAAAACTGCAGTGTTATCTTCCACTCTGTAATGGCTACAGTGAGAAAACTGCAGTGTTATCTTCCAGTCTGTAATGACTACAGTGAGAAAACTGCAGTGTTATCTTCCACTCTGTAAATGACTACAGTGAGAAAACTGCAGTGTTATCTTCCACTCTGTAATGGCTACAGTGAGAAAACTGCAGTGTTATCTTCCACTCTGTAATGGCTACAGTGAGAAAACTGCAGTGTTATCTTCCACTCTGTAATGGCTACAGTGAGAAAACTGCAGTGTTATCTTCCACTCTGTAAATGACTACAGTGAGAAAACTGCAGTGTTATCTTCCACTCTGTAAATGGCTACAGTGAGAAAACTGCAGTGTTATCTTCCACTCTGTAATGGCTACAGTGAGAAAACTGCAGTGTTATCTTCCACTCTGTAAATGACTACAGTGAGAAAACTGCAGTGTTATCTTCCACTCTGTAAATGACTACAGTGAGAAAACTGCAGTGTTATCTTCCACTCTGTAAATGGCTACAGTGAGAAAACTGCAGTGTTATCTTCCACTCTGTAAATGACTACAGTGAGAAAACTGCAGTGTTATCTTCCACTCTGTAATGGCTACAGTGAGAAAACTGCAGTGTTATCTTCCACTCTGTAAATGACTACAGTGAGAAAACTGCAGTGTTATCTTCCACTCTATAAATGGCTACAGTGAGAAAACTGCAGTGTTATCTTCCACTCTGTAATGTCTACAGTGAGAAAACTGCAGTGTTATCTTCCACTCTGTAATGGCTACAGTGAGAAAACTGCAGTGTTATCTTCCACTCTGTAAATGACTACAGTGAGAAAACTGCAGTGTTATCTTCCACTCTGTAAATGGCTACAGTGAGAAAACTGCAGTGTTATCTTCCAGTCTGTAATGACTACAGTGAGAAAACTGCAGTGTTATCTTCCACTCTGTAAATGACTACAGTGAGAAAACTGCAGTGTTATCTTCCACTCTGTAATGGCTACAGTGAGAAAACTGCAGTGTTATCTTCCACTCTGTAATGGCTACAGTGAGAAAACTGCAGTGTTATCTTCCACTCTGTAAATGACTACAGTGAGAAAACTGCAGTGTTATCTTCCACTCTGTAAATGGCTACAGAGAGAAAACTGCAGTGTTATCTTCCAATCTGTAATGACTACAGTGAGAAAACTGCAGTGTTATCTTCCACTCTGTAATGACTACAGTGAAAAAACTGCAGTGTTATCTTCCACTCTGTAATGACTACAGTGAGAAAACTGCAGTGTTATCTTCCAGTCTGTAATGACTACAGTGAGAAAACTGCAGTGTTATCTTCCAGTCTGTAATGACTACAGTGAGAAAACTGCATTGTTATCTTCCACTCTGTAATAACTACCGTGAGAAAACTGCAGTGTTATCTTCCACTCTGTAAATGGCTACCGTGAGAAAACTGCAGTGTTATCTTCCACTCTGTAAATGGCTACAGTGAGAAAACTGCAGTGTTATCTTCCACTCTGTAAATGACTACAGTGAGAAAACTGCAGTGTTATCTTCCACTCTGTAATGACTACAGTGAGAAAACTGCAGTGTTATCTTCCACTCTGTAAATGACTACAGTGAGAAAACTGCAGTGTTATCTTCCACCCTGTAATGACTACAGTGAGAAAACTGCAGTGTTATCTTCCACTCTGTAAATGACTACAGTGAGAAAACTGCAGTGTTATCTTCCACTCTGTAATGACTACAGTGAGAAAACTGCAGTGTTATCTTCCACTCTGTAAATGACTACAGTGAGAAAACTGCAGTGTTATCTTCCACTCTGTAATGACTACAGTGAGAAATCTGCAGTGTTATCTTCCACTCTGTAATGACTACAGTGAGAAAACTGCAGTGTTATCTTCCACTCTGTAAATGACTACAGTGAGAAAACTGCAGTGTTATCTTCCACTCTGTAAATGACTACAGTGAGAAAACTGCAGTGTTATCTTCCAGTCTGTAATGACTACAGTGAGAAAACTGCAGTGTTATCTTCCACTCTGTAATGACTACAGTGAGAAAACTGCAGTGTTATCTTCCAGTCTGTAATGACTACAGTGAGAAAACTGCAGTGTTATCTTCCAGTCTGTAATGGCTACAGTGAGAAAACTGCAGTGTTATCTTCCAGTCTATAATGGCTACAGTGAGAAAACTGCAGTGTTATCTTCCACTCTGTAAATGACTACAGTGAGAAAACTGCAGTGTTATCTTCCAGTCTGTAATGACTACAGTGAGAAAACTGCAGTGTTATCTTCCAGTCTGTAATGACTACAGTGAGAAAACTGCAGTGTTATATTCCAGTCTGTAATGACTACAGTGAGAAAACTGCAGTGTTATCTTCCAGTCTGTAATGACTACAGTGAGAAAACTGCAGTGTTATCTTCTAGTCTGTGTGGCTACAGTGAGAAAACTGCAGTGTTATCTTCCAGTCTGTAATGGCTACAGTGAGAAAACTGCAGTGTTATCTTCCACTCTGTAATAACTACCGTGAGAAAACTGCAGTGTTATCTTCCAGTCTGTAATGGCTACAGTGAGAAAACTGCAGTGTTATCTTCCACTCTGTAATAACTACCGTGAGAAAACTGCAGTGTTATCTTCCAGTCTGTAATGGCTACAGTGAGAAAACTGCAGTATCATCTTCCACTCTGTAATAACTACCGTGAGAAAACTGCAGTGTTATCTTCCAGTCTGTAATGACTACCGTGAGAAAACTGCAGTGTTGTACTGCATATCTTTCACATTTGGGCAACATTTTTGCATCTTAACTGACATGCAGAGCAATTCCAAGGTTAGAGCTGAAAACTTGCATGAAAATTTCAAAAGAAATTGGTAAGATCTACATTTTTTGAGCAGTATATTAATTAACTAAGATGTGTTGGCTTTTGTTTAAGTGCCATACTTCAATTTCATAACCCACCTGGCTGCTAATTTGGGGAAATCTATATTGGGCTCTTCAGTACATATCATCTTTTATCAGTTCAGAAAGCCTTAAATGCGAACAAGCATGGAGCTGCGCTAACAAACTGTGGCTTTGTGTATGTGCTTGCACTGTGTCTTTGTTTACTCCATTTGGTGACCCTGGTGGCCCAAATCAGCAAATTGGCCCTCACGATGAATTACGCTAATGCAATCTCCTTGAAGCTGCCTACATTCTGGACCTCACAACCTGTTGTCTGCTTCCTGCAGACTGAGGTTCAGTTTCATGTTGGGCAAATCACCGCTGACACCACAAAATATTATTAGGCGGGTCTGTTCTCTATTTCAGGAAACCACTGGCAACAGCCCCCCACCGAAGACGGGTATGAGGCGCTCAAAGCGCTCCTCATATGCACTTTCGGGCTCTCCTGCCGCGAGTGAGCAGTGAGGCTGCATAAGGACGGCCTGAGTAACAGCACACCATTTGCCCTCAGGAGCAACATGCTGGGGCTGATGGACAGGTTGACTGCCCGAGAAGGCTAAGCCACATGCTACGTCACAGGCCAATCAATATGGTGGAGCAGCCATCAGAAGGGTTGCTACACCACATCAGGGTTCTTGTACTGTACCAGTGCCAGAAAGAAAGCCTAACACAGCTGGGGACAGCTCGGAAAAGGAACAGTGCTGCTACTACCAGCAGCTATGAGGTTCCTCTGCCGACCACCTGGCTCACATCCAGGAAATGCCTTGGCCAGCCGTCATTGCTGGCCACGACGGTCAGCTGCAGAGACAGCCTGCTCTATCTTTAGGACTGGCATTCCAATCAGTGTCTCGTGGTCACCGCAGGAGTAAAGATCAACGTATTACCTCCCACAACCCGGGACACTCGTACAGAAAAGACCGGGCCTTGCCTCGCTGTGGCTAACAGCAGCAATATCTGAACATATGGAGTGAGGACCATCCCTCTGGAATTTGACCCCTGCTGGTTTAAATGGGCCTTCACACTGAATAAGGGCCTAGTGCCACCTCGTGAACTTGAAAGGGCGCTACTTAAGGAACTCTTAAGACCTTTCAGTCCATCGCCGTACACCAGGTCACTCTACTGGCACCTTACCTCTGCTTGGTGATTTTCTCTTGCAATGTTTACACCAAGAACTTGGTGGAGTTTCCAAGAATAGGCAACCCCCAAATCTCTTCAGACATGCTGAAGTGTGGTGGCCAGCGCCACATCCCCGCAGAGGGTCACCTGTACACTCCGAGGAGTTCCGCAAGATGGAGGAAATAGGGTTAGTACAATGCTCCGACAGTCCATGGGCGCCCCTCCCTGCTCGTGGTACCCAAGGCATCTGGTGGCTGGAGACTTTGTGATGATTATCGCTGGCTCAACAACATGACAGCAAACAGATACCTTGTTCCCCATATCCAGGATTTCACCGCCAATCTTCAGGGTGCCAAGATCTTTTCGAAAATCCATCTAGTTAGGGGATACCATCAGATCCTGAAGCACCCTAACGACATCCCAAAAATGGTGTTCATCACTCCTTTTGGCTGTTTGTGTTCCTGTGTACAGCTTTACCTTGCCATCTGCCATTTCCGGTACTTTCGGAAAGGGAGGGATTTTACCATTTTCATGGACCACAAGCACCTGACATTCGCTTTTGCTAAGATGTCAGATCCATGGTCTGCAAGACAACCGAGGCATCTCTCCTACATCTCGGAATATACCACTACCATCAGGCACATTATTTCATGGCAGATGCATCTCCCGTACGTCCATTCAGTTGATCCGCTCTTTGGCTCCTGGGATCAACTATACTGCTCTAGCAGCAGCACAGCTACAGGATGTCGAGATATAGCCCTACTGTAACACCGTTTTGTGGCTCAAACTGAAGGACATGAGGTTTGGACCTTCCGGGGCTACACTTCTCTGTGACATATCCACTAGACAGCCAAGACCCATCATATCCCAGCTCCTTGGCACCCAATTACATCGCACCACGGCTTACCACCCACAGTCCATTCCCCTGTGTTTCACTGCCAACTAGTGACTGCCCTGATGCTTGACTCAGTTCCCCAAATGGGCTGATAATTGCCCCAGGTGCTTCTGGGAATCTGCAAAGTGCCAAAAGAAGATCTGGCCTTGTTCTCCACCAAACTCGTATATGGAACCCCACTTACGGTCCCAGGTGAATTCATACCACTGGCCCGAGGACAGGAAGAATTGTCCACAGCTCTCCTGACACAACTTTGGGAGAAAGTCGGCACCCTGGCATCTGTCCCAACCTCGCTGTGGTCTGACTACCTCCTACATCCCAAGGGAGCTCGAGGACTGCCAGTACCTGTTTGTGCGTGGTGGGGGGGCATTGAACTCTGCTTCAGCAGCCATATGATAGTCCTTACAAAGTGCTCCAACACAATGGAACGACGTGTGTACTGGACATTGATGGCAGGGAAGAAGCATTCCTGCCTCAATCCGGCACATATTAACCTGGAGCAGCAGGTGCCAGTAGCGTGCCCATGGCAGAGAGGTCGCCCATCTAAACTAAAGAATTTTATACAATGAATGGACTTGTCACTGGTTTGGTGGGGGGAGTGGGTGGATCATATAGCAGGGTGCGCTGAACCAAAAGTGAACCAGTCACAGGTGCAGGCTCGCGGGGTTGAGAGCCCCGAGACACTGGGAGTGTTGCCAGCCCTCCAGGCTGACATCACATTGGTCCAGGAGCTGCAAAATATCATGGGGGTTGTGCTTATAAAGTCACATGGGAGTTCCAGTAAAATCAGTTAAACTGACTCACACCGACTACTGTGTCTTTGTTTGCTACATTGGCTTGGAGCATTTGATTTGTAGACAACCCCAGCAATCATAGTCGACTTCCTTTTTCCCTGCTTAAACACTCCTCCCCGTCACCCATGGTGTTAAAAGGGAGCACGACGCAATATTAGTTGTTCGTGTTGATGTGGGACAGTTTAAGCATGTTCAAATAATTTTGTTTCTGCAGGGTCTTTCCAATTCTACTGAGCTCTGGAACTATAACAATGGCGTACAGATGGGTTGCTGGGGACTTGTTATTTATGCTATTACTGCTGCATTCTCTTCAGGTTAGTACTGAAAATGATTGTACCATAATCAGAATTAATGTTGTCACAGGACACCAGTTTGCATTTAAGCCTGAATCTCCTGAGCAATTGTCATGACCAGATGAAATGCCACAGGTGTCGGTTTGAGCACACCTGATCTGTTAGTAGAAGGACACAACCAATAATATGCTGTGAAGAGCTTTTCTTGTTGTACACATTTTGGTACTGATACAAAAGCCAAATGTCTTCACCATTGTGAAGGAGACTGACCATTTGGGAGCCATATAAAATGAATTTTGTTTAAAAAGGACATTTTAATGTCACAATGAATGAGGAGATATTGTTGTTTTTAACACAGCAGGGACCAATTTGGGATGAGGAAAAGCAAATACTAAAACATATGCAGGCAATTTGTTACTGATTTCTTTTTATTAACCACTGGACAACATGGATTTGCTTCCTGAACACTTTTGGGATTTGAGCTGCTGATCATGGAAATCCCCTTTAAAATTTTCCTCTCAATACCGTTTTTATGGATGTAACCTATTTTTGTGATTTTTCTGTCATTTTTAATATGCTTCAAGTTTACAAAACCATGTCGTTGAAAATTCATTTTCTGCCTTCACACTTGGACGTCTTCCCGGCTGATCTCGGTGCATTCAGTGGCGAACACGGCGAAAGGTTTCACCAGGTCATTGTGACCATGGAAAAGTGATATCAGGGCAACTAAAATCCATGAATATTAGCCAACTCTTGTTGAACACTGACATGGGAAGCATCATATGCTGAGTCCAAATGAAATCAGCGGCAAAATATTTTTAGATCACTTGAACTAACGCAATGTGACAACATAGCGAGTAAACATGCTAAATTCAAAAGTTAGTTGAATGTTTCTCCAACTTCCTACATAGAAAATCTGAAATTATCTTTGTTTTCAGCTTGAAGTTGTCTATCATAATTCCCTATTTTAATTCAGGAAGCAAACATTTTGAAAAAAATTTCTTGTGCAGCATTATTGGTCAGTTTTCTCAATTTTCACAAGTGGCCTGGATTCAGAATGAGGAAACTCTGGGTTAATGTGATGGGCTCATGGCGTGCCTATAATCTCATAATTTATTTTCTCAGAGATGTCCTTGTTGAGGAGCTATGGACCGTTCCAATTCAATAAAATATTTTGGGCAGAATACAATAAAACTGCAATATTCTTCCATCCCGGTAGTTTGGCATCTGGCTTAAAATGGATGCTGTTTCCCATTAAATTCACTGGAGGCCTGTTAAACTCCTCTGGCTTACTGAAATGTTTATAGTGCCACTGTGTAACATGTACAAATACGAGTCAAATTGTGCTGAAGTATTAATGGGAGAATCTGCCGATCCATTGCCACCAAAATCCAAAGGACGCTGGATTATCAGGGTTTTACTAATAGATATAGCATTGAAATGTACTGTGTAACTGTGCTTCTTAACATTTAAATTTTGTTTCAACATCACTGGAATGCTGCTCACAGTTATAAGGTAATATTCGGTAATATTTTCTTCAGAGTTCATGAAGGTGCAACATGAAGGACAAAATTCAGCACTTACTCTGGACAACAAAGATTTTTCTTCCTGAACACTTTTGAGTGTATTTCATGGATCTTGGGCCGCTGATCACAAAAATAACCTTAAAATTTCCAAACATTTACCTTTTCTTTTAGACATAACATTTTTTGTGATTTTCTGTCATATTTTGACTACTAGTATATTGTCCAAAAGCAAGCTGTTTTGTTCTGTCCAACCATGCCTGGGCATGCATTCAGTGCAGGTGCTATACAAATGTTGTCTTAGGCCCAAGCAGGCTTAGTCAGGATAGATGTAGGCAGGCTGTAAAAAGCAGCTCACATGTACAGATGCTGTGCATTACATTGATTTGGATTGAATGCATGTTGATGTACATGCTCTTCAGGCAGTAGCATAGTGAGTGGACTTAACAATAGCATTTATTGTCTTCAGGAAGATTCAATGCATCAGAAATGTCGCGTCATTGTCCTAGCAGCTGCAATACATTGTTACATTTGTGGTGAGTATACACTTAAGGTTCAAAGATGCAACATTACTGTAATTAGTAAGAAAGCCCATGAGTTCCACTTAGATTGTAAAATTGGTGATGTCGACAAACCCTGGGCTCCTCCCATTTGTTGTGCAACATGTTGCAATTTACCTGAGTTTGTTTCAGTGGTTCTTGGAAGTAAATTTCATAAAAGTTGATTTAATTCTTGTCCAACTTCCTACATGATGCAGCAAATCTGAATTTTGTGTTACGCCTGAAGTTGTCCGTCATAATACCTTATATTTTTTTCAGGAAGAAAACCTTTTGGGGGAAAAAAAATTGTTGCCCAGTGACTGGAATGTGAATGTGTTCCTGCATTTTGATTTGTCTCCAAGAATTAAGTGGTAAATTTAGACATATAGCACTGTAACAAGGCCCTTACTGCCCACAAGTCTTTGCCGTCCAGTTTAACCCAATTGACATAAAACCCCCCAATACATTTTGAACGGTGAGAGGAAACTGAGGTCCCCAGGGAAAACCCACGCAGACACAGGGAGAACCTACAAAACTCCTCACAGACAGCACAGGATTTGAAACTCGGTCCTGATCGCTGGTGCTGTAGCAGTATTATACTAACCGTGCCACCTTGTTCAGAATATGTTCAGAAGTGCACAACTTTGGTGTGTTCGCAGTGTAATTTCCCCCTTTTCTCCACTTGTATCTTGGTATCAACAGAATGCTGAACTAAAACTAAAGAGAAAATGGTTATTTAATCATTTTTCTATGGCCAACTCTCTAACTAAATTTTATTGTGAATAGGTTTACTGCTGTAATAGGAGCTATATAGGGATTAAAGTAGTAATTCTAAATTTCAATTATTTTTCTTTCCTGACAGCCATTTTACAAAAGTACCTGGATAACTACGATTTGAGCATTAAAGTTATCTACATATTAGGAACGCTTGGTTTTTCGATTGGAACTGCGGTGATGGCACTTTTTCCAAATGTTTACGTGTCCATGATATCAATCAGTTCAATGGGACTTGTGTCCATGAGTATCTCGTACTGCCCTTATGCTCTTCTTGGACAATACCATGAAATGAAAACAGTAAGTAGACTCTTTTTCCATCACTATTTTAAAATTCGGTGCATAGCCAAAATCGTTCCTGGAGTGACATGGACAAAGTGTGAGATTTAAACTATAATTATTTCAAATTACATAAAGAAAAGATAGTTAGCAGAGGTAAACAAGAGAGTCTGCAGATGCTAGAAAGCTGGAGTGCTTGAGGATATCAGCCAGACAGGCAGCATCCAAAGATGCTGATGGAATTTAATACAGATAAATGTGAGGTGCTACATTTTGGAAAGGCAAATTTAAATAGGTCATATACATTGAATGGTAGACAATTGAGGAGTGCAGAGCAACAAAGGGATTTAGGAGTTATGGTAAATAGTACCCTCAAGGTTGATACTCAGGTAGATGGTGTGGTGAAGAAGGCATTTGGAATGTTGGCCTTCATAAATCGGAGTATTGAATTCAAGAGTAGGGAGGTTATGATGAAATTGTACAAGGCATTGGTGAGGCCAAATTTGGAGTACTGTGTACAGTTTTGGTCACCAAATTATAGGAAAGATATCAACAAAATAGAGAGAGTGCAAAGAAGGTTCACAAGAATCTTGACAGGATTTCAGGGTCTGAGTTACAGGGAAAGGTTGTGCTTTTTTCTCTGGAGTGTAGAAGATTTAGAGGGGACTTGATAGAGGTGTTTAAGATTTTAAAAGGGACAGACAGAGTCAATGTGGATAGGCTTTTTCAATTAAGAAAGGGGGAACTTCAAACTAGAGGACATGGTTTAAGATTGAAGGGGGAAAATTATAAGGGGAACATGAGGGGAAATTTCTTTACACAGAGGGTGGTGGGGATGTGGAATGAGCTTCCGGCAGACGTGGTCGAGGCGGGATCATTGGTTACATTTAAGGAAAGACTGGATCGTTACATGGATAGGAGGGGACTAGAGGGGTATGGACCGGGTGCTGGTCAGTGGGACTAGGAGGGTGGGGATTTGCTACGGCATGGACTAGTAGGGCCGAACTGGCCTGTTCTGTGCTTTAATGGTTATATGGTTATATGGAAAGTAAATGACAGTCAGTGTTATAGGCTGAAGCCCTTCATCAGGAGTTGCAAGGAGAGAATTTATCTGCAAACCTCTGTTCATTTCACCCCCCCACTCCCCCCCCCCCCCCAACCTCTCTATTAAAGTGCACTGATACAGATTGGGATTAGAATTGTTGAACCTATGATTTAAATGAGCCGTGACAGATAAACCAGACATCAGAATTTATTGTCATGAACAAATCATGAAATTTGGTGTTTTACAGCAGATTCACAGAGCAAATATTCATATTATGAACCATTTTACAACAATAATATATTTTAAAAAATTAAAATAGCAGTGCATGAAAAGTCAGGGTGAGTCTGGTTCATTGATCATTCAGGAATCTGGTGGCAGCGGGGAAGGGAAGAAGCTGTCCTGATGCCACTGAGTGCTCGTCTTTCAGCTCCTGTACCACCTCCCTGATGGTAGCAGTGAAGAGGGGTGGTCTGGGTGGGGGAGTCTTTGAGGATAGAGGCTGCTTTTTTAAGACACCGCCTCATGTAGATGTCCTTCATGGAGTGAAATGTGGTGCCTGTGAGGACACAGGCCCAGTTAACAACCCTCTGGAATTTATCCTGAGAGTTGGTGCCTCCATGCCAGACAGTGAGGGAGCCAGCCAGAATGCTCTTCACGGTCCACCTGTAGAAGTTTACGAGAGTTTTCAGTGACATAGCGAATCTGCTCAAACACCTCATAAAATAAAGCCGCTGGAGAACCGCCTTTGTGATTACATCAAAATGGAGGCTCCAGGACAGATCTTCGGAGATGTTGACACCCAGGAATTTGAAGTTCTTGACCCTCTCCACTACTGAGCCCTTGATGAGGACTGGGTTGTGTTCCCCTGACTCCCTCCTGAAGTCCACAATCATCTCCTTGGTTTTGCTAACATTGAGTGCAAAGTTGTGACACCACTCAAAGAGCTGATGTACCTCCCTGCTGCATGCTTCCTCATTGTCAATTATGTTGCTTTTGTAAATGTCTCGTATTCCACCATTCAAAGAACTTGGTTACAATTTTGCCATGTCAACTGTTGGTGAAAGGGAGTGTCATTTATTGTGTCAACATAAATGTGGTACTTTTGGGAGCTGTCCAATATTGAAACTCAATATTCCACATTTCTATCTCGATGATTTTCAATGTTATAAATTAATAGATTGTAGGCAACACCTATAGCAAAGCTGTATCAACTGTGGATTTTGTTTTCCACCCCCCCACCCCTAAACACCATTTCTGTTAGAACAAATTCTGTATCTTAAATTTCTGGTTAGTGATATGTGAAGTTTGTCAAGATGAATTGCTGTTACTTGAGTAGCCTGTATGTTTATCAAGATTAGTTAAATGTGATGTTTTGTTTTTGCAGTATAGAAATCACAGTCCGGGAAACTCCAAGAGGGGCTTTGGAATTGACTGTGCGATCCTGTCCTGTCAAGTTTATATTTCCCAAATATTGGTAGCATCAGCATTGGGTGGTGTGGTGGAAGCAGTTGGTTCAGTTCGTGTCATTCCAATTGTGGCATCCATTGGTTCGTTTCTTGGCTTTTTATCTGCTTCGTTTCTTGTGATATATCCTGAAAATCAAGGGAACCCAGCAGAGGAAGGGAATAAACAGACTTTAATGGAGTCATCAGAAAACAACAGGAGCAGCACAGAGAAGCCGTTTGTTTTGAAGTTGACTCGTAAAGGCGCAATCTCTGAAGTGGAGATTGAATCAACTGTTTAATTAAACATTCCAGAAATTGTATGATCTCAAACGCGCAATATATTTTTTGCCCTTCATTCTTTTACTGCACTCTTGACCCACCTTTTGAAGAAGAACATACAAAAATAACCATAATCGGTTCCAGAAACCAAATGCCCTGGCAGTCTGGGGTTGAGCAAGGTGAACACAGCCGGTTTGTCATTTTAAAAAAAAACATTTCAGGATAAATTTGCTTTTTGTTTCATCAGCTACAGGGAGATGTCAAGTTAAAAATATGGCTGTTTAGTACAATTAATCTATTCTCCAGTTATAGTGTTTTGTAGTGAGTGAAACATCTATATAATCTGAAACTGAGGTCCTCAATTACACTATTGCTGGTTCTCCCAGTTTGAAATTTTGAAACTTTTGACTGCAATCATCATAGAGAATTAAAAATTAATTGGAACTAGAAGGCTACTCTGACAGACCATTCTTTTTCTAGCTGTGGAAATGTTCAATCAGCAATAATCTGGACAACTTGATTATTTGTCTGGGCAACTTAAATCTTTCAAACTGCATTATGTAATTATAGATCCTCCTGCCCCTGCTGTTTAAAAGTAGCCTATTTGTTCATCCAATGAAGAAGAAATATGTTGCCAAATTTGACAGCATGTCATCACTTTTTTTAATGATAATGGCTTTGTGGGAAGCCCTATGCAATGTGCTTGGTCAAGATGGAATTTGATATAACCCCTGGTCAAATGAATGAGCTATTTTTGTATCCAATTATAATTTAGGCTTTTAAATACGTGAACATTACCTTTGTTTCAGATAGCAGATGTCCAGATTTCAATTCTGTAAAACAAAATGTACATTTTTGAAACAACTCTACTATACATTCCCTTTCTCTCCATCTTTCAAATGAAAAAACAAACATCTGAAATTAATTCTCCAGATTAATACAAAGACTAAGAATCTGCAATGAAAGAAAGGAATATACAATTATTGCATGGCTTTGATAGCAACATGTATTCCATTGTGCTGAACTTAAAGTTGAAAGCCAAGTTGTGTGTACTCAAGTTACATATTTCCCTCTTTTTTCCATGTTATTTTTCAAAGCCACTTTATGATCAAAGATACATCACTACAGCATAGAGTAGCCTTCTAGAATTTCCTTCACCTGAACCTGCATCATCTCTGAGGCTGGTTGAGTTTAAGACTTCAGACTTTGAAACCATTCTCACGATTGGCTTCAACAATGTAGTACCAGTTAAGTTAATCTTTCATGGAAAAAATGTTCAACATCTAAAATTAAGAAAGCATAGGAACTAATTGGAGCAATGGATTTGGATTTGATCCTTGGGAAATATAGTACATTGGCCTTTTGAAAATTGAACTTGGGCCAAAGAAACCTGAAACTAAACATGGCCTGATTGTTCGTTTCTTATGAGGTAGTTGAATGTTACCTGTCTTCTCAGGAAAAGATAGCATTTCTGTTGAGCAGTGCTGGAGTGAAAGCAAATGGTTTGGCACGACCTTGATACTTCCAGAATTAGCCTTTGCTTGATTTTTAGATTGAGAAAAATAATTCAGAATGATTTATATCAGGATGTAGTAAAAACCTGAAATGAACCACTGAGTTTATTTTGTTGTGTGCAAAAGAATTGCACATTGCAATAATTGATCCACCCACTTTCGTTGTGAAATAGACATCAACCGCATTGCTGTCATCAGCAGGAAAATAATGACATGGTGTGTAAAACCTATTGTCAATTACAAGAAGTTCATGATAGTTTTATGTTGGATGGACCCAGTGCAATGACGTGTATTTGGAATAGAAGTACCATCTCACCAAAGCAAAAGCAATGAATGGCAGCAGAATCCTTTAGTTCAATGTACTGGTTTTATACCATCAAGATGTTGACTACTGAAGCAAAACACTTGAATGTACTATGCTTGTTCTTTGAATGCTAAGGCAATCTAGCGGAAAAAAAAATTGCACAAAATTCGACATCAAAGACTTTATAAACAGTTATCATATTTATTTTGCAATTATATTTTTTGTGTGTTTTGTATTAAAACTACTGAGCTTTAACAGACCTGGCAAAATGTCAAATTGTATTTGGTGCAGTTTATATTTTTATTTCATCTATTTTGGTGTTTATCTTTATTTTTGGAGTGCTACCTTTCTATTTGCAAGTATATTGTCCTTGGAAGCTTGCCGGTTTCAGTTTCTATGGCTAATTCATGCCCAGCAAAAATGGAACATGTACTGTTCAAAAGTTCTTTTACTTGACTTTGAGGTGATTTTAGATAAATATCACATCTTAAGTTTACTCTGCAATTTGTGGGAACATCTGTTCCATGTCAAGTGCGGGGAAAATCTGTTCAAATGCATGTTTAAATTTACTTATATGAACAGTGACCAGGTCCTAATATCATAAACTGTTTCAGTCACCTGATTTCACTTTATTGAATAAGAAATAAGCCTGTTCACTGCATCTGTAAGAAGTGTCCAGCTGATATTTTTTTTATATAAATCAATATATAACTTGTGTGAACAGGCCCAAAATAAGATTTGTGTTTTCTGAATGCACATTTAAGACCGAGAAGGAAAAAAACTCTTTAGCATGTCTGTTGCTTGCCATTTTTTTGTTCTTAAAGTGCAGCAAAGATTGTGCATTGTCCCAAACGTAGATATGCCAAAACAAGTGATTGTCCCCAAATTTGCACAGCATGCACATTTTATTTTCTGTATTTTAAAGGACTGAAAATTGTTTGAGATCCATAGTTTTAGGAGGCTATTGTCACTTTGTCACTGTTAAACTGCACACGGATGAAATAGAGGCAGAAGAACATTGGAAACCATTCACTCTATAAAGATATCTCAGTCAAATATGGTTCCATCATGAAATGGCTATAAGATGTCAGCTTTTGTTACCAATTTATTAAGCTGGAGCTCTAGTAGCTCTTTCTGAGTGGAAATATTAAATGTGTTAAACACGTGCTTTAGTTTTAAAGGGGGATAAAAGCAAAGAATGTTTAAGAATGATGCCAAGTGACTTAATAGCATAAACTTTATATTTTCAAGCTTTTGTGTTGGTAAATTTTTAAATGAGTCATTGCATGAAACAGTGACTATGTTGAGCACTTTCCATTTTACCTGTATAGTTGATTTTAAAAGAAAATTGGATTCTATTCCATATAATGTTTCAATATATTTCATAAATGGAGTAAACTATGTCAGTTATGGAATTTAAATTTAATTAATAAACTGGAATTTGACAAAACTTTAAAGTAGTCCAAATCGTATTCAACTAACCCTGAAAACTGCCCATTATAGTTTTAGAAAAAAAATCTAGTATACTAATATCCAGGTGGGAAGGATTCTGCTGCCCTTTCCAGATATTGCCTACACATATTGTATCATTACCAATTACAGGCAATGCCAGTAATCTCAAAAATATGCAAGGTATCAAATATATTGTGCGATGACCTTAATATATAGTGACGGATGTTGTCCTGAATGCAAAATATCAAATATGCACAGAAGGACAGCCAGTATAATATGGCCTATAATGGGGTAATCTCAAAGGTTGCTAACTTGTTCCACTGACTTGTTAACTGAATGCTTTGACTGTTAACTATGGTTTTGAGTAGTTGGTTTCCATTAATCTGCCCTTGAGCAAATTTGTCGAAGAGGCGTATATATTTACTGAGTATAGTACCTGGCCTCCTATTCAGCGTCTGTGGTGTAATCTACTGATATTTCTTTCAGCTCTTCTGATTAAGACTCAAATTAAGGAGAAGGTCAGTCCTAAAGACTGCAGCACAAGGTTCCTGCGCCTCCCTCAAGCTCACTTCAATGTAGGTAGTGTTAGTAGAGGGAGAAATACAGTAGAAGACCGTCTATAATAAATGTTGAAGTCTGGCATTTGGAATATTTTTCCATTCTGTGAAGTTAGACACGTCATGGCATATTTATAACAAAGAGAAAGTTAAAGTTCCAGTTGCAATAATTTGAATGCACTCTCCACTTCTGTTGTCCAGTGCCAACATACACACTTGTAGAATAAGCTTTACCCAAATCTTGTACCATAGAGGATTAAATCCCCTTCAGTAAAAACACATAAATGCAGGTGGAACTCAGCTGGTTTCACAGCATCCATGGGAGGACAGAGCTGGGGGAAAGGCACCAGGGAATGAAGGGTGGGGGAGGGAGGGGATAAACAGAAGCCATGATCTTATTGAATGGTCGGAGCAGGCTCGATGGGCCATTTTTGGCCTACTCCTGTTCCTACTTCCTATTTTCCTATAATCTATGTATTGGAAATGACAAGGTTTTAAATTAACATTTCTGTTTCTCTGTGGTGGAGGATGTAGAATCTTGAGTTCAAGGAAAGAAACGGGGATATCCCAGAGCATGTCACTGTCATAGAGGAGATGATTTTGGAAGTTGTAAAATGCTGAAGATGGATAAAGGCTAAATGGCCTGACCAGATGTGTCTGAGGATGTTATGGGAAACAACGGAAGATATCTGTAGGCCTTACAGAAATGTTTATATCTTTGACACAACACTATGAGCTGAAGGGCCTGTACTGTACTGTTCTAACCCTCCACAACTACCATCTGCCTCCTCCACCAAATCAATTTTATATTCACCCTGATACTTTTGGATCACAGAATGACCTTGCTGAAGTTCATGAAGACAATGTCAATCACCCTGCTCTCATCAGTCTTTGTGGTCACTTCTTCAAATGTTTCAAATTTGTGAGGCATGATTTCCATGCACAAAGGCATTCTAATTTCCCTTAATTGGTCCTCTTTTAAAATACAAATAAATCTCAGCTTTCAAAATCTCTTCTGACAACTTTACCACCACTAACCTATAATTGCCTGCTGCTTTTCTTAAAGATTGCACAACATTAGTTATCTTCTAGTATTCTTGTATCTCACCTATGACAACAAAGAACAGTAGATTAAATCTGGTAAATGTTTAATGATCCACATTAGTTATTAACACCCAGAAGCAGGAAAAACACAAAAATGTGGGAGGAACTCAGCAGGTCTTGCAGCAACTATAGGAGGTAGAGGTAAATAACCAACTAAGCCATTTGCCTCATTTATCTCACGTAGTCCAATGTCCTTTTCTTTAATGAACACACATGAGAAAAAATTGTTTAATATCTCTCCCATCTGATACGGTTCCTCGCACAGTTCACTGCTCTCATTTTCCAGCGGTCCTATTCTATCCTTAACCCTCCTTTTAGTATTCACATATCTGTATAATCCCTTAGGATTCACTTTTACTTTATCAGCTATTGACACCTCATAACTTCTTTTTGCCTTTCTAATTTCCTTCTTCAGGTTTTTTTTTCTACAATCTATGCAATAATCATACATTTTTTGCTTCTTAAATTTAGTAAATACCCCACTCTTATCCTGAACCAACTTCCTAATTTTTCCAGAAAACCACTGTTCCCTTAAACTTTTGGCCTTGCCTTTTGATCTGACTGGGACTTAAAGATCCTGTACTCTCAATACCTCTTCTTTAAATACCCTCCAAATCTCCTCTACATCCTTTACAGAAAAAAGATCAGCCCATATAATTTTCTGCAAATCCCTTCTCATTTTTTCAAATCTGGCCTTCCCCCACTCGAAGACCTTCAATCTCGTACGTGACCCATCCCTTTCCATATTTAAGTTGAAGATAATGGACCCATGATTACTGGATCCAAAGTTCTCACCAACGCACACCTCCGTCACCTGCCCTATTCCATTCCCTAACAATAGATCTAACACTGCCTCCCCTCTAGTAGGTACTTCAACATACTGCTGTAAAAAGCAATCCTGAACACATTGTGCAAAGACTATGCCATCCTGCCCTCGCACTGATTGTGTTAGGAAAATTGAAATCCCCAACTATCACAACCCTATTTCTACTACACATCTCAGCTATTTCCCTGCACATTTGCTCTTCCAGCTCCCTATCCTCTTGGCGGCCTATAATATACCCCTATAATTGTAGCCTCACCCTTCTTATTTTTTAGTTCAACCCACACAGCCTCACGCGATGAGTCCTCCAGTCTATCTTGCCTTAGCACCGCTGTAATATCTTCCCTGACAAGCAACGCCTCACCTCCCCCTCGTTCCCCACCAATTCTGTCATGTCTAAAACAGCGAAATCCTAGAATATTCAGCTGCCAGTCACAACTTTCCTTCAACCATGTCTCACAAATTGCTATCACATCATTACACCACGTGTCAATCCACACCATTGGTTCATCCATTTTATTTACCATACTCCTTGCATTGAAATAAATGCATGTCAGAGATCTTCCACATTTAACTTTCTGCCTCTCATCCTCTCTACAATTGTAAATATGGCCACTATTTTCCACCTCCAGTTTGTGTGAAAAAAGCCCTTTTTTCTTTGCCTAAAGATTTTGTTATCCTCCCTGACATGACATTAACACATGTATACCCCTTTTTTCTGCACAGAAAGACTTCAGTGCCAACTGAGCTGCCTACATTTCTAGAAAGTTAATGCCAGATGCTGAAGCCAGTCTAATCTCTTGAATAGTCCGTCTGCCACCGGCAGAGGTAGTTAAGTCTGTCGCCACCCCCCCCCCCCCATTCTTCTCCATTAGCATCTGATCAGATTTCCATATCAAACTTTCTAAAGTTTATCAATGACATAAGCCTGAGATACATTTGTCATCCACCAGCCAGTTCTGCTCTAGCCTCTTGAAGTAAGCTCATGGGTCTATCAAAATGACCCCTGGTGGCCATTAAGGCTTGTACTTTATCTCTTTCCAGGAATTTATATTTTAGCAGATCGTACTGAATGGCTGGGAAAGCAGCCACCAATTTCCCAATTACTTTTGCTACTTTATGTATAGAGGGATGTGATTCTCCAATCAAAGCACTACAAGCCTGAAGATTTTCCACTTTTTTAATCTTCTGGCAGGATTATTCTCATAGATTCCATATTTAAGAGGAACCCGAGAAATTTAATTTCTCTGGTTGAGCTGAGGACTGATTTTTTTGGGTGTATAATTAATCCCAGCTCCTGCAACAGTGCCGTAGTGACGTTCACTGGTACCTGTATTTCATCCATGGACTTGCCGATCATGATGGTGTCATCCCAATAACCCATCACCATATGACCCTCCTTTCTGAGCTGGTAGAAAACCAGTTTCAGCAATTTTGTAAATATTCTGGACTCAGATCTAAGTCCATTAGGTAGTACCTTATATTGCCACAATTTGTCCATCCAAATAAACTTCAGGTACATTCTAGAGATACTGAATAATAAGCATCTTGTAAATCGACAGATGCCATAAAATAGCCCTTACTTAATAAAGGCATAACGGAGTGAATCATGTCCATTTTAAAATGTTGGTATAAGACAGACTCATTTAGGCAGATAAACCTAAGATTACTCTCGTTCCCCAGCTTCTCTTAGGTCTCGTGAATATGTTTGAGATGAAGTCATTCTCTTCCTGGCAGAACCGCTCTTCTACTTTTTTTTGTGTTCTAAAGCCATAATCTCTTTATGTGTAGCTTCCGTGAGCTGGGGGGTATTTCTGTGGGTCAAACTCAATTTGATACTCAGACACTGTATGCTGTACATTAGCATCAGTAGTAAGATTATACCATTGGCTAAAGAACATTGTTAATCGACCGCCCACAATCTTATCATAATTAGAAAATGCACTCGACTGTCCAGAGATGGTGCTCATTTTTTTTGGCGCTCTTGGCCTGCATGGCTGTGCAATCTGGCTCAACCTCTGCGAAGAGTTTTGGGCAGGAAAATTCTGCTGCTGCTGTCTCTACAGAGAACGCTGCCCCAAAATTCCTAAGTGGTGCCGCCGCTTGAGAAGGATATCCTCTCTTAAAGTCCCATGCGTACCTGCGATGGGGATGAAACATAGCAGTTGCTCTTGCCTATACACTCGAGCCTCTAACCACTCCAGCCACTGCCTTCTGCTGCTCATTCAGGTCCTTCACCTGTTTACTCAGATCATCACCAAAGATAAATTTAGTGACAAGATTAGGGGGTTTACATAAATGAGCATACTGAACATTTAGATCAGGCTTTATCAGCTCCCTGCAGAATTGGTACAGGAGAGCAACCACAGCGCATCTTGTTGTGTCTCTGTTACATCTGATGACAGTGTCTGGGCAAATGCAGTGATACCTTTAACCAGGGAGCCCTGTAATCTTTGCAGCTTCACGTCCTTGGCTCTCGTGGGGATGTTCAAATTGTCCCAAATTGCGGGGTTTACTTTTGGTATATCCAGCTGAGATCAATTGGGCAGGGGTATTTTTTTTAATCGAGTCCTCTAGCACCATCTCCTCAAAGACATTAGATACCAGATAAGATATTGACCCCACAATTTCTTCATCGAGGGGTTGTCCAATGCTCCTTGGAACTGCATATTTTGCTGCGATTGATGGAACTTTTCTCTCATCTTGACCAATGGGAGAAGTGTATTGGGGGTTAGGGGACTCGATTTCCACATCTGGCCCCTTGGGCTCTACCTCTACCTCGCCCCATTTATATTAGAAATAAGATTCCTGTCCCTGCTCAGAAGGCGCTTGTAATTTACTCATGATTGCTGATATCATGCCTTCCAACTTGTCCAGTTGTAGGCTCTGCTCCCCAGCAGGCTTTTATGAAGAACTTCGATTGAGTGGGTGGCCATGTATCAGAGACACTTACATTGCCTTTTCTCAGGCATTTTGTGCAGCTGGAGGGCATCTTCGTCCGTCAAGCGGGCAGATTACACCCAAGGGGCCAGGCCATATCTTACTCAGTGAAGGCACCTTCTCTTCACTGCTGCTAGAACTGAGGAGTCATGCCCTAATTGAGCTCGCCTCCTGCGGCGGCATTTTTGTATCACTGCCAGACACGTCAGACCCCAACTTCAGCGAAGCTAGGTCAGTGCAGCCAGACTTGGGTCCCACCCTCCACGAGGGTAGGCCGCTGTCATCTGATCCTATCTCCAATGGAGGTAGATCGGCTTTCCCTGAGTCAACCCCCAACGGAGGTAGGTCGACATTGCTGCTTCTCAGCGGGTTGACTGCTGGCCTGCTGGTTCTTCGGCACTTTAGTCACATTGTAGGAGCTCTGTGAATTCGAGGCCTTTTAGCTGCGTTCATCCCCATCCTCAGGGCACAGGAACCTCCCACCGGCTGCCCTGGATCACCTTTTGCTCATCTCCTTTGAGGGAGAGCCTTCCTGGGGATCACACTTGGCCTCTATACGTTGGTCGGATTGTCTTAAACATGATTTACTGACTTTTTTCTACCTTTTGTCGGTGCTCAAAATGATGCCCATGCTGTGTGCTGCAAGTCAAACAGATGAATTGACTGCACATGTGCAGATGAGATCTCATCTTAGCGAACCAATGAGTATTACGAAAAACAATAATTACGGTAATAATCTCAGTCAGATTTGCCATTATAAAAAAATAATTGCTACTTTCCTAAATGACCCAATACTGGTTTAGGATTTATATTAACTGATTCTGCCAAAGGAAGTAATGTTTCCACATTACTGAATTCCTCTATCATTTTAAATGCATCAATTAGAGGTCCCAGTACAGATCTCATAACTGCCAATAGTTTCTTCCTTTTTACTTTCAGTAAGATTATAGAAATAAAATTATTGTCTACCCAGTAAAAGACTTAATGTTTAAAATTAATTTCATATTACCAGTGCAATTTCTCCCCCTAGTGGAGAGGTTGCAAATGTTTAAAGCTGTAATGGTGAGGAGCAAGTGAAACAAGAAAGTTTGCAGATACTGTGTTTGTGGTGTGGCGGGCCCAGAGGACCCCAAAACCCAGCAGCAACAGAAATTCACCAAGACAAATGGTAAATTAGACAAACAAAAGTTACTTTTCATTTTCCTTAAACATAAAAACAGGATTAAACTTTAACTTATTATTATTTTAACCTAACTCAAAACCCCCTTCTAATTTGAAGCTCATGTGTCTCTAATGGATGTATAAGTTCAGAAAATTTCGATTCACAATCCTCTCACTCCTCCAAGTTCACTGGTATCAGGCAATTTTTATACTGTGTACAGAATTAACATTTATGATTTTTCACCAGGCTCTAGTGAAAAAGTAAATGGTTACCACCAGGAAGGTTCTAGTTGGTATCAGAGAGAGATTTGTTGCTCGTTGGACACACACAAACTGATTCCCTCCAATCATCCAGATCGGTGTCTTTCCAAAGAAATGCCCCATCATGGGTTTTCCAACTGATAAAATCTTCTTCCAGGTCACCAGAGTTCCTTCTCTGTTTCCCTTATCTCAGGTGAAACATTATACAGCCAGCCATCTCCTTTTGTATGGGCCACAAGGGCTTTGAACAGGCTGAACCAAGAACTCACAATCTGTCTTCAAAATGGGGTTTCAAACAAGCTTCCAAAAGGCACTGCAGAAAAACCAGCAGTTTCTCTCTCTCTCCCTCTCTCTCTCTCACTGCTTGCAAAACCACACAACCTTCTTAGAACAGCAAACTGCACTCAGACAGACCGTGGCACTGAACCCAGTCTTACGAGTCTGTTCCAAAACAATAATCCATTACTTCACAGCATGTCCAATTAACACCTACTTGTGAAGTCCTTTAGCAAAGCAGTTTCCATTGTCTTTACAAAGGCACTGGGAGCCTGGACAGTCTGGCTTGAGCAGAGCTCTGGCATTTTAAATGTTGTGAAGTGTTTATATATACACAATATAAAATATAACATAATCCATCTCAGTAATAAATACACAAAAGTGCTGGAAAAACTCAGCAGGTCCCGCAGTATCCAGAGGAGGCAAAGATATTGCAGTGAATTGGAATTCACTGTTTTTGTTCAGATGGCTGGTTCCTCCCTTGGCTCCACCCTCACCTACCCCAATATAAACCCTGGTTTTTATTGTGTCTACCGGCCATTGATTGTAAGCTATTAAAAGCGTGTTTGTACTCCTCTCAAGTATCTGAGTGCAATCAGTCGCATTACAATTTTAATAGCTTAACTTTTGAAGCAGGATGGAAGTCCTGTGAAGCTAGACAAGCTCCAAGTCGACCCTCTGTCTCCAGGGCCCTGGAGGAATTTGCTTACTGTCTGGAGTGCTTCCAGTCTTACCTGACGGTCACGCAAGATGTCTTCAACTCCGATGATCTCTGGAGGTCCACACTTCTCTCTTCAATCAGCCCCAAGGGGTTTGCTGTCATCAGGGACTGTGCAACTTAAGAGTCTGCCATAAAAGGCTTGAAGGCCCTTCTACATGAGGTCTCAGAGCGATGTGTTGGCAAGACACTGGCTCTCTCAATGTTGGCAAACCTAGGTGAGTCGCTGGACGATCCTGTCCTTGAACTGTGGGCCCTGACTAGGAAATGCCACTACGAAGCAGTAACATCCCGGGTGAGAAAGAAGGAACAAATCTGGGACATCCTCGTGGCAGGAGTGAGGTCTGGCCCACTTCCCCAACTGCTAGAGTTGGGGAAAAAAGACTTGGCCAGCACCCTGGAGAAGGCAAAAGCACTCAAACAGGTCCAACTATGAGCTGATGACCTCATAAGCAAAAGCAGTACCTTTTCAGAAGACCAGGTCATTGGGGCGCTGGTGACACCCTCAGCCCCAGCGCTGACTGCTGCAGCCACGCATGACCAGGAATGCTACTTCTGTGCACAGGCACAGCACCCCCACGCTTGATGCCCCATGAAGGACGCTGTGTGCTCAGGATGTGGTAGGTGGGGGTACTGGGTAAGACTGCAAGCCAAGGGGAATGCAAAGACGGCGACTGCGTGTGCAACCCTTGAATCGGTGTACAACCTATGCCCAAGTCTTGAAGTGCCAGTCCCGACCTCTCCATGTTTCTCACCTTTGGTATCTTGTTGCACCTCATAGCAAGATCCACCACCAGAAGTGAAGGACCATGGGAAGCAATGGCGGCCACCTTGCCACACCTTGTGATTGACGCCACCTAGACCTCCCTCGGATCAAGATGAGAGGGTTGTCATCAACATGAGGAGCAATGTGGATTCCAGAGCACTGGCCTCGGTCGTCCTGGATCAGGAAAGACCTCACCAATTGAATAACTCGACGATGGAGATGAGGTTAAATAGACACTGGTCTGATTGCTTGGTAGACACTGGCTCCACTGAAAGCTTTATAAACTCTGCAAATGCTCTGCAGTGTAACTTAAAAGTTTATCCAATGGACTATCGTATTTACCTAGCATCCCACTTGCACTATGCAATGATCCAGGGGTATTGTATAGTACATCTAACTGTAAAAGGGAGGGGGCGCAGTTTTGTAAGTTCCAATTGTATGCACTGAAGGATTTGTGTGCTTCTGTGTCAGCTTAAAAGCATAACTATGGAGTACTCTGGCCCACTTCCTCCAATCATGATGCGGAATGGAGGGTCCCAAAAGCCTGACGCCACATGTGGTCTCTCCAAATTGGAGAGGAAGTAGTAGGGAATATGAAAAAAAAATTTGAAAAGATGGAAGAAAAAGTTAAATGAACAGTATTTGAAATTGATTCAATTAAAGATCAGGTGGAGAATATCCAAACTAATTTCACTACTGTTCAAAATCATATAGCCCAAAAACTAGATGTTTTAGAACATTTTATTAGACATAATATAAGAGATTGTTGGACTTAAAGAAGGGGATGAAGGAGATGATATTAGACAATTTTTGCAATGTTGGATCCCACAAAGTCTTGGAGTCAAAGAATTTCAGGGAGATATTGTGATAGAAAGAGCACATTGACCTTTAGGAACTCATCCACAACCAGATCAAAGGCCAATACCGGTTAAATTCCTTCGTTATCAAGAAAGAGAGATTTTGCAGCTAGCAACAAAACAAGCAAAGGAAAGACATGGACCTTTAGAATATAATGAAAATAAGAATTTTTTTCTATCAAGATAAAAGTTTTGTACTATTGAAGAAAAGAAAGGAATTTAATCCAATTAAAAATGTACTGTGGAAAAAAGGTTATGCAATAGTTTTAAGATATCCAGCAACCCTGAAGGTTTTTGTTCCAGGAAGTCAAAACAAGTTCTTTGTTGAACCAAAGAAGGCTAAACAGTATGCTGACTCTCTCCCAGACATTCGTCATGAAGAGAAGATGAGTGCTGAGCAGCAGAGTGCAATTTGAACGATATCTTGAACAGTAATAATTGTAACTGATAAAGGGTGATCTTTTTATGTTTAAGTAAATAAAATGTAACAACATTTTTGGGAGAGCTGGGAGGGAGGGTTTGATAGCTGCTAATTCATGTGTGCATTTGTGGCACAAGTCACTGCCCTTAACATAGAGGGGAGTAATGTTGTTTATTTGCCCCATAACATTAGCAGGGGTTTCTTTTTTCTCTACCTTTACAGGGTTTCCTTTCTTTTTCTTATATTCTTTACATCTGGAATAGTTGATAATAATAGTGTTAAATTTGATAATGTAGTAGAACTATGAGTTGGAAGTAATGAGGTATGGGTGAGAGATGGTATTATAATCGTAATAAATAATAGGGAAAATGGCAAATTTTGAAAGAATTAATATAAATGGGATTAAAAATCATATTAAAAGGAAAAAAAATAATGGTATATATGAAAAAGATGAAAGTGGATATTGTTTCTTTACAAGAGACAAGTTCAACTGAAGTTGAACATCAAAAATTGAAAAGAGACTGGGTAAGATATATTGCAGCATCTTCATTAATTCCAAGGCAAGAGGGGAACCAATTTTGATTAATAAAAACTTCCAGTTAAAATACAAAGTATCATTATAGATCCAGCAGGTAGATATATATTATATTGTCAGGTTTTTTTCTAAATTTTGGACTTTTTTGAATATATATGCACCAAATTTAGATGATGAGAAATTTGTGCAAGAAACATTTTTCAATATCAAACATCCTATTAATAAATTTTAATTGAGTGGCTTCATAATAATTCTAAAAATGTGGTAATTGGAGTCCTCCTAATGCATATTTCCATGTCAATTTTTGTAATGATACTCTAGATAATTTACTTTTCCATAAAAATAACTGCACTGATGCATTTAATTCTTTAAAAAAACCTTTGGAATTAAACAAGGAATAGCTTAAAAAAGATATTGAATACGTGGAAATATATTCACTTTAATATAATTCACTTGCCCTATTAAAAGTAAAGGTAAATCCTTCCATCTATTCAAATCCAATTTAATTTTATTTAGTAAAGGAACATAACTTAATTGATATAAACTTTGATAATCAACATCAACAATTACAGCTAAATATTTAATTTTATTGGACAACCGGAATGGTGTAATCTGTTGACAATTTGAATAATCCTCATCTGAAATTGGTAATATTTCACTTTTATCCTAATTAACTCTGACATTTCTCTGTACTGTTCAAGACAATTTTAAAGTTGCCTCAAAGATTCTTTAGGATGTGTTAAATATCATCTTCAAACAAATTAATTTTATATCTTCCTCACCTACTTTAATTCCTTTAATATTTACATCTTGTCTAATAGCTTGAGCCAATGGTTCTATAACCAATGCAAATAAGGCTGGCGACAGAGGACAACTTTGTTTAGTTGATCTAGTCAAGATATTTGTCCATTTGTTACCACCCTAGCTGATGAATTTTTATATAAAGCCTTCACCCAACCAGTAAAGAGTGGTCCAAATTTAAATCTTTCCAGCACTTTAAATAAAAAAATTCCACTCCACTTGATCAAAAGCTTTTTCAGCATCTAATGCTTCTATCATTGGTTGGTTGGGTTGCTTTCTTGATGCAATGATTAATGTAATTAATTTAACAATATTATCAGCCGAATATTCTTAATAAAACCTGCTTGAGGTAAACATTTAGCAAGTCTATTAGCTAAAACCTTAGCTACAATTTTGTAATCTACGTTTAAAAAAGAAATAGGCCTATAAGAAGCCACTTTCAAAGGATCTCTGTCTTTTTTTTTGGAATGACAGTAATTAATGCTCTAGAAAAAGACTCTGGAAATGAACCTGTTTCTGTGGCTTGCTTCAATACATCCATCCATACAGGGATCAATAAGTCATAAAATTCTTTATAAAACCCTAAAGTAAATCCATCTTCTTCTGGTGATTTCCAACTTGGCATAGTTTGCAACACTTCTTTAATTTCTAAACCAGTAAAAGAACTATCTAATTCCTTCATATCCTTATCATTCAAAAACAGTAAATCTAAATTAGCCAAAAAGGAATCAATCTGATTATTATCCTGAACCATCCCAGAAGTACAAAATTCTGATAAAATTAATGAAATTCATCATTAATCTCCTGGGGTTTATAAGTAACCACCAGATTCTTCCTTATTGCATTTATTGTCCAAGAAGCTTGTTCAGTCTTCAACTGCTATGCTAATACTTTATGAGCTTGTTTCCCCTAATTCATAATAATGCTGTTCAGAAATTTGCATTAATTTCTCATATTTATATGTTTGCAAAGTATTATAATGTAATTTCAATTTAGATAAATAAGCTTTTTTATCTTCTGTCCAGTTCCATTGTAACTCCTTTTCTAAAACATCATTTTCCTTTTCCAAATTTTGACTCTCTGCCAAATATTGCTTCTTAAATCTAGTCGAATAACTGATATTCTGACCCCTTAAATATATCCCATAGAGTAAATTTACTTTCTACTGAATTTACATTTGATTGTAAAAAAGATGTAATAAGTTCCCTGATATAATTAATAAACTCAGGTTGTTTTAATAACATTGCATTAAATTTCCAATGATATGCAGTTTCAATGATTTCTGAACCAGCACAAGATATTATTAATAAGGAATGATTGGACAAAATCCTGCTTTTATGCCGAAACCATCAATTCTAGAAAAAGAATCATGTCTAGGTGAATAAAATGAAAAGTCTTTCTCAGTTGGGTTTAATCTCCTCCAAATTTAGATCTTTCATTAATACTGCCAACCATTTAGCCTTCTTTGTTTTCTTAAAAGTTTTTGGAGATTTATCCAATAAAGGATCCAAACAACAATTGAAATCACCACCTACGAAAATGTTTTCATTCACCTGATTAAAATTCAAAAAAATTTCAGTTACAAATTCTTCGTCGTTCACATGGGGAACATAAACATTCATCAAAGTCCAAGCTTTTGAAAAAATTTTACAATTAACAATCAACACTCTACTTGCATTGGCAGAAAATGATCCAATGTAAAAGGTAACTTTTAATGTCTTAAAATAGCTACCCTCTGGCCTTAGAATTAAAAGATGATGCAATTACATGTCCTACCCAATCTCCTTTCAACTTCAAATGTTTTTTTTTTCAGTCAGGAGTGTTCCTTGTAAAAAATCAATATCAACCATCATCTTCTTAATGTAGGCAAATACTTGTTTCCTTTTAATCGGGTGATTAAGCCCTTTAACATTAAAAGTTGCAAAATTCAAATTAGCCATATTGTCACCTATGATAGCACCTCACGCAGTCAACACAAATATAAATTAAAAAAGGCTCCTATAAAATTAAAATACAAAAAAAAAACACCCTGACAACAAAAATATCAAACAAAGATCCCCCCCCCCCCCAAATAATATCTACAACTGATGTAGTGGCGGATGATTTTGGAAATATCAGAGCTATCCACCTCCCCCAACCGATCTTCACTGAAAAAAATATACATATTTCTGATATTTAACCAATTGATTCCAGTCCACAATTAACTTGATCATCTTCTTTTTCAATCAATCGCTGAGATTCCAACACTTTCTTCCCTTTCCCATTCCCATTCTTCTTCTGAGATAACTTCACCATCGACTGCTTCTGCAAATCACGACTTGAGAATTAGCAAAAATTAATGCATCATAATCACTCTCAAGGAATTGAGCCTGGTGATTCCCATAAAGCATCTTCAATACTGCCAGATATCTAAAAGCAAATTTATACCCCTTCCTCCTCAGTACAGCTTTAGCAGGATTACATTCTTTACGTCTTCTAATTATATCTTGTCTCAAATCAGTGTAAGAAAAATGTTACCTGAACCATCAAAGAACTATGATTTTGACGAGCTTTTTGCACCACAAGATGCAAAATCATCTCCCTATCCTGATATCGCAAACTTCGAATAAGAAGTACCTGTGGAGGTTGACCTGGAAAAGTCTTTTCCTTATCGCTCAATGTGCTCGATCTAATTCCAATCCACACGGAAAAGACTCAACCCCCAACATATCTGGAATCCATTTCCGAAATTATTTTAACTGGCTCTAATCCTTCAATATCCTCTGGAATACTATTATGCCAGCTCTGATTCTCCAACGAGTCAATCTTCTTCCTTTTCTGAATTTCCCAACAAGTAAAAGAATCTTCAATATGATCCATTTATTCTCTGTACCGTTCCACCTGGTCTTTACAATCAATAAAAGCTTCTTCAATCTTCTTAAATTTATCCTGTACAATGTCAACTGCTTTCAAACATTTGTTAACATCTGTTTTTACTGTAGAGATATCCATTTTTACAGTTAAAATTTCTTCACATATATTATTCATTTTCCCTTTCATATCATCAAATTGATTATTGACACCTGTAAAACCTTGATTCATTTGAAAAACCATATTTTCCATTTGTTTGCAATAACTTTTAATATAGGGTTAACAGCTTCAATTTCAGCAGAAAGTTTTTAAAACTTGAGAAGTAGTCTTTCAAGCTTGAGGCCTACCTTCCATAATTCTGGCTGCTTCCATAATTATTGCTTCTTCTTCTTCTTCTTCATCCAATAAAGCAGGACTTTCCTCTTCTTCTTCTTCACCTACCATTATTTCCAATTTGGCTGCCTGGGTGTGGGTTCGGGACCCACCCCCCACGCCAGGCAGACCTCGTTGGCTTGGCGGAGGCTGAGCCCCCGCCACCTGGACCCGATCGAGCAGAGTGCACATGTACGAGTTCTCGTGCATGCTCAGCACACCCGTCACACACAAGCGAGTGTCTTCAGACATATCGCTGCAATCAGCCGAACCGCTGGCCATGCACAAGTGATTGTGCTCCTCTCTGAGCGCATCACCACACCCCTCGGTCACCCCAGGTGCGTGGCGGACCTCGTGACCCCTGCTCCATGGAGGGGCTAGAAACGTTAGTGCCATCTTGCATTTTGGAATGCAGGGTAGACACCGGCATTATATTCAACTTGTCCACTAGAGTCCTCTGTTGCTTGGGAACTGCTCCAGTCGACTCCCGAGGCTCCTTCTGGAAGGTAGGCCAAAGTTCTTCAGCACTTTCTGCACGTTTAAAAGTCCATTTCTTCACTAATTGTCCTTTTGTTTTTCTCATTATTACTGTGATCAAGATTTAATCCACTTCCTATAACTTTCAAAAACTTCTTCAAGTCTTTATAATTTGGACATTAATTAATTCAGCTGGGGAGAGGTGTCTCCACACGTCTTCTTCCTACGCCATCTTGCCACTCCCCCCCCCAAGAAATATTTTGGAATTTAGCAAATGCCAATGAAAATGCGTTAATAGATGGAGACTTTAATTTTTGTCTTGACCAATTGTTTGATAGATCTGGGAGAAACGTTATTAAAAGTAAATCCGCCAGATGCAGTCGTTATTGAAAGATATGAAATTAATGGATATATGGAGAATTTATCCAAAAGAAAGGGATTATCTTTTTACTTCAGAATTGATTTTTTTCTTAATATCAGCACAATTACAAAGAAGAATAAAAAGAGTTGAGTACAAGCAAGAATTTTAACAGAGCACTCAACTTTATTTTTAGCAATATCAATAGAAGATAGAGAGAACCCAGTTTATAGCTGGAGATTTAATTCTATGTTAAAAAAGGAAGGATTTTTGTGAGTTAATGAAAAAGCAAATATGGATATTGTTTGAAATTAATTCTAATTCAGTAATGAATAAGTTTGTTTTAAGGGATGTAATGAAAGCATATTTAAGAAGTCAAATAATAAGTTATATATCTAAGATCAAAAAAGATTATATGCAAGAAGCAGAAGAACTTGAGAAAGAAATAATAGAAAAAATACATATACAATCAAGTGAATAAAAAAATGTGGTTAAATAAGAAAGTATAATACTTTGCAAACTTATAAAATAGAGAGATATAATGAGAACTAAACAGATATTATGAATTAGGAGAGAGGGCACATAAGGTTCTTGCATGGCAATTAAAAACAGAACAAGTATCTAGAACAATTATAGCAACTAAGAAGGAAATCGGATTACTTATAAATCACAAGAAATAAATGAAAATTTTAAAGTTTTATAAAAAATTTATATCAATCAGAATCATTAAAAGATGACCAGCATCATCTTGAAGATATAGGAGGCCATTACTTGTGCCAGCAGCCGAGGCCAGAACTGGCAGCTGGTTCGGTCGTTTCCTGCCTTTTTGTTTTGCTAGTTACATGTGGGGACACATCTACAGGCCTTTTTTTTTGCCTAACGGCAATGGTAAAAAACCATTCTCGTCGCCCATCGGTATATTGCTCCTTTTTTGTTTGAACCGCGGACACAGGTGTCTCGCAGGCCACAAGAGATGTACCCACTGTGAATACAGGCTGTACGCGAGCAGACTCTTATATGGTATAGTCTGTCAGCCTCCCGGGCCACATCATGGGGACGGCAGAAATCCATGTTTGCTATTGGTATTAAGACACGACCTGGGAGTTATGTCTCAAGTAAGCAATGAGAATGACCATCCATTAACATGAGCATATCATTCATCAGATCGGATGGATTCCTGTCACCTAGCCATTCCATATTCAAAAGCCACATGCCGCACTTGTGTCTGGTCAATCCCAGTGTGTCCAGGAGAAATTGGCAGATCCTGGTGTACTGGTTGTCCGCCAGGGGTGGACAATAAATTCATTCACTTTAGCTGCTCTAGCAGCGTCCAACGTACCAATGATGTGCCAAACCTTTATGCCACAAAGACACAACTGAGTTTCAACCTTATTAAATCATACCTGAAGTTGTTTTGTCCAAAAAGGAGGCAAGTGAACTCCCACCGCGTTAACTGCAGCCGTGGTGCCTAAAGAAATCTCTTGGTGCCTGCCACATTGACCACCGCCAGTGGGCTGATCTCGCCTCAAACCGTGCATCTTGGCGCCTCACAGTTTGGCGGGCAGCAACCTCCTTTGAAGAAGACCGCAGAGCCCACCTCATTGACAAAAGACAAAGGAGGAAAAACCCAACACCCAACCCCAACCCACCAATTTTCCCCTGCAGCCGCTGCAACCGTGTCTGCCTGTCCCGCATCGGACTTGTCAGTCACAAACGAGCCTGCAGCTGACGTGGACTTTTTACCCCCTCCATAAATCTTCGTCCGCGAAGCCAAGCCAAAGAGAAGAGGTGGTGGCAGCTGCTACTGTTGTTGCATCCATGATAACTATAGATTCAAGCTTCAGCTTGAATCTTGCAGTCGGGGGGGGTGGGGGGGTCACCAACTGTAGAGACTACTTCGGTAGAGCTACTAAATCAACATGCACACACAGGGTTAGTCAACCAAAAACTATTATTTCAGTTTGCTATGCTTTTTTTTATATAGCTCCCATCCCGGGCTCCACAGGTCAGGGTGGTGACATCACTATGTGTTTGCTGCCAATCTACAGGGCTGGCAGGTTTAAATTAAACACGGTGGGGGCCCTCTAGATGGGGGCATAGCAATCCAGCATGCTGGATTCTAGGCACCCAATACCACACGTATGCGGCCCATTAACCAGGTGAGTGCATAGCGGTTTGGCTCATGGCTCCACACATTCGCTGGAGCCGCACCAGGGGCAGTTCATGATACTGTGCTGTGCGCCCACTTGGCCCGCTACACTGCTGCTACATAGGTATTAAAATAGACAATAATTTACATCCGTTATTTAAAGTGAATTATGCACCATTGCATAAGAAAGTAGATTTACAGAAATGGAAGGAACTACCTATAACATTAATAGAAAGGGCTAATTGTATAAAAATAAATGTATTTCCTAGAGTACAGTACTTATTTCAAATGTTACCTATATTTATACCATCAAAATTTTTTCAAGAACAAGTATGTAAGGAAATTTATTTGGAAAGGAAAAATGGCAAGAGTTGCATTAGAAAAATTACCATGGAGATTTGAATTAGGAAGATTACAATGACCATATTTTAAAAATTATTGTAGAGCAGCACAATTGAAGTTTCTCTCTACTTTTTTTTCAAGAGGGAGAGAAGCCAGCATGGATTTATATAGAAATGAATAAAAGAGAAGATAAATCAAAGAATTTTATATATAAATGGAATGATGTTCTTTATTGGAGATATATTCCTTCGTTAAAGCATTTTTTCTAAAATGTGGACTAAAATACATTTAGAAATGGAAATAAGGAATTTTCAGATACCAGGAATATTAAATGAGAATCAACATTCCTTTTACAATAAATAATATTTTTTGATATTTAGTTAAACAAAGAAATTAAGACCATAAAAGATTGTTTACAAGGTTCAATTTTAATGACATTTGAGCAATTGAAAAGTAAGTAAGGAATACAAAATATTCTCTTTTTATCAGTTAAAGGCATATTTAAGAGAAAATTTAGGTCCAGATTTGATATTACCTGAACAAATTTTCTTGGAACAATTGGTATTTAGATATAAATAAGAAAAAGTTTATTTAAATTATGTATACAATTTTGCAAAAAGGAATGCATGAACCAGGAGTTCATAAGTCAAAACAAAGATGGGTGAAAGATTTAAAAGTAGATAGAACTTTGTCAGGATAGTATGACTAATACAATTATGTCTGGTACAATAAAAGTTTTTACTCCACAGAAATTAAATGGATTAAATTCTAATTTTTCAAATAAATGTTTTAGATGTAATAAAGAAATAGGTACTTTTTTACATTCTACTTGGAAATGTTCAAAATTAAGACCTTTTTGGATAAAATTGGGTTGGAGTTACAAAAATTAAGTTTCTTCAAGACCCAAATATTTTTTTACTTGGAAATATTTTTGATTGAAATTAAATAAATACCAAAAAGAATTTATTAAAACAGCCCTAGCGGTAGCTAGAAAATGCGTGGCAGTAACTTGAAAGTCAGATTTGGGAATGAGTAGATGACATACTGAAATAGATAGTTGTATACCACTTGAAATGATAACATATAATTTATGTAATACATTTGAAAATTTTCTCAAGAATTTGAAATATTTTCAAATTGTAGGAATTAAATTGTAATCACCCAGAACCTGAATCTTCCAACTCATAAACAAAATTATGTTAGACTCTATTCGATAGTTTTAGTAAGTTTTTATAAATAATAACCAGATGTTCTCTTTTTTCTTTCTTTCGGCTGTTGGGGAGAGGAGGGAGGGTGGGAGGGGAATTTTTTAAAAAATCACTATGTATTAATTTTTAAGTTTTTAATGCACATGTGAATTTAAATAAAGATTTCAAAAAGAATTGGGGATTTTGTATCAGTCACGCGAAGTAGAATTGTTCAGGGCATGATAATCATCACAAGGTCGCTGTTATAGGCTTATGTTAGTTTTATATTTTAGTGGGCTACTTTGTGGGTTGGACAGGCAAAGACACACACATTTTGAAATGCGCCTATGTTTAGGGTCATAAAACCAGTAATATTGTTCTCAATTGAAAGCCTGTAACAATGAATGTTTGCTGAGAAGACATCTGGTCAAACAGGAGGCTATTTGCTAGATGTCGTGGTTTTGGGAAAATTAAACCAAAAACCGTGCATTAGCATCAAACTAGAGGACAGAATTAAAGTTACATCAGGATATGGTCACTTCTGCTGTTTCTCTTTGTCAAGAGAGGGCAGTAATCCTGTGATCATTGTAATGGTCACTTCTGACTGACCCATATCTGGGTAAAGCAAGATCATTCTTCCATCTGGATCATGACCATTTTGATGGTTACTTTGTCTCGCCCTTGCCTGTGAAAGCATCCTAGAAGTCACAAGCTTCATAATCCCTACACAAGAAAGGGGGAAGTTATGTCAGATCATTTGTATAAAGAAATATTTATCTGAAAGTAACTCAACAAGAATTCATGAGTTTTGAGAAGTCTGATGACTCAGTGTCTCAACTACATAATTACTTCTGAACAAGTTTTAAAAGTTCTGAGTTTCAACATAAGATTTCTCTTTCCAATACTTTTGAGTTTTTTTACATGTATATCTCTATACTCATAGGTAATATGAATATATATCTAACAAAGTAAATGTATATTAACAAATAGTTGTAAACAACCTATGAAAGAGACAAAACAAGTATATAAAACCAGTTATTCTAATAATCTATCCCTTCCCTTGTGAAGTTTATGATTAAACATATATATTTCATTAATGCATGAAAGAAAGGACAACCAAACCATAAAATGGGATCCAATCATCTTATAAATTCTGAAAAATAATTAAGGAAAAGACTGCATAAATTTAGAAAATTAAGGTTCATTACATTAGTAAAGCATCTAATTTTTTCCAGAGTCAAGCATGCCATCACATCAGATAACCATGTGGAGGGACAACATCCTTCCATCGCATAAGTATAGTTCTTCTGGCAATAAGAGCAAAGGCAAAACAATTTGACTATTCAGAATTGTGCTTAAGCTGTAATGGTTTGGGTAATCCATACAAACATATATACATTTGTGCATAGATGGGGTTAAGTAAGATATTTCATTATTCATAGTTATTAATAAAAATTATTGTTTTAAGATACTAATATCTTGGAAAATTTCTATCTTTGCTGGTCTATGGCATAACAGCTGCCAATTCTCAGGAGGTTTTTATTGGAACCATATGCAATGGTGAAGCCCTGTAGTTGTCAGATCTGAGGACTACGTCCAACTCTTACATGTGGTCGAATTCAGATTTTGCAATTTTAAGATGGTCTGGGGGTAATCTACGAGCTCCTGCTACCATCGGAGGACCCTGAATCTCTATGTGGTGGGTTATTGTATGTTTAACGTCTGTGTAATGATATGATGGAGCCACTAGGCAAGGGAAACACTTGAGTAAGGTTTGTCAAGTGGCTGACCATACTGGAGGGATGACTGATGCAGCTCACTGGAATACAAGAGCTGCAGCCCACAACTCATCGATTTTTCAAATCCACCAACAAAGAAAAATGTGACAAGAAATTGAACACTTGAGAGATGGTCTTTGAGGAAGAAGGCGGCTGACGTGCCTTTGGGAAGTAGTTGCTTCTACTGCCAGGCCTGGTTGTCTCCCGGGTGCCATTTGTAGAAGTCGCAAGGTGGCTGACAGGTTGACAGGGGTCCTGGGGCTTGATGGTGCTGGGCTGATGGGGATCCAGAGGCTGACAGATAATGGGCTGATGGGGGACCCGGATGGTGGCTGGATGCGGTGCTTGGTGACAATCCCTCATGGGCTTTTTTTCATTTCATAGACACATCGGTTTCTTCTTTTTATGTAATTTGTTTTTATTTCCCTCCTGCTTGAATCTCAAGATGTTGAGAATCATTCAGATATATTGTGCAGAGGTTCAGTCCCAGACTCCTAAACACCCCATTCTGAGTTCCATCAAAAAAAGAGGTTGATAGTCAAAAGAAATGATTGAAAATTTTGCCAAAGGAACATCAGTTTGAAGCATCAACTCTGTTTCTCTTTCTGCAGATTGTGACTGACCTGTGAGGTGTTTTGAGCATTTCATTAATGATAAAAGATTCAAGGATCTGCTTAAAATCTCTTGAAGAAATCCAATTCCTGGGAACCAAAGTGGAGGAAGAGCATTTATTGGAATATCAAATCCATGTACCAGAAGTGCACTGTCTCACAATTTATATACCTGAAAAACCACTTGCTGCTCCGTTTCAAGACAGAATCACAGAAAAAGGTCTTTTTTACTCTCCTTGTTCATTCCAACTAAGTTCTCTATCCAAGGTAGTCCACTTTTACCTGCACAAAGAATTGTTTGAGGAACTCGACAGGTGAAACAGTGGCACCATAGGTAGAAATGGTTAGTCAATATTCTGGGTGTGAAATATCCCTGTCCGCCTACATCTTCACGTGTTTTTAGAACATTGAAGTTATTACCACCTCTGGCAGCTTGTTTCACATATCTACTGTAACTTACCCATGAGTGACATTAAGCTCACTGGCCTGTAGTCCTTGGCTTGCCCCTACAACCTTTTTAAATAGAAATACATTAGCCACCCCTCAGTCTTCTGACACATCACCAGAGCCCGATGATGTAAATATCTCTGTAATTTCTTCACAAGATTCCCATGTCTGAGGATGCACTTGATCCAGCCCTTTGTGTTTTAAGGTATCCATCACCTCCTCTTCTGTAATGTGGACTCTATTCAAGACAACGCTAAAGACATAGGAGCAGAAAAAGGCTATTCAGCCCATCGACTCAACCCCGCCATTTAATCATGAGTTAATCCATTTCCCCACTCATTCCCAATACCCAGCCTTCTCCTCATAACCTTTGAAGCCCATCACAAATCAATAACCTTTCACTCTCAAATCACCTGTGACCTGGCCTCCACAACTGCCTGCGGCAACAAATACCACAGATTTACCTCTTCACCAGTCTCTTCAGTAAGAAAAATGCAATTGTCACCCAGTCTGTAACTGGAAGAAACTGGCCTTATTTGACAATCATTCAGAGACCAACCATTTGATGAATTCTTAGACATTCCCTTGGAATCAAAGGTGATATGCTTCCCGTCTGGTTTTATGCTGTTCTGGTAAGGATGATGAGAACAATGTGAGATTCATAAAGATGATCCCCATAAAGATTAACAAGGTCTATGTGTGGAGACACAGGAAAATGGGTGAGGTCCTAAATGAGTATTTTCCATCTGTATTTACTGTGGAAAAAGACATGGAGGCCAGGGAAGGGCATCTCTTAGAAAAGAGATGTGTAGGAATTTCTTCACAAGACCATGGAACTCAGGGAAGGGTATCTGCTTAGAAAAAAGGATTGGAATTTCTTCACCCAGAGGGTGGTAAATTGTTGGACAATTAGTTGAATAAACATAATATATAAACAATTATTACAATACTGTATAAAAAATTCAGTTCTATATTTTTTAACTTTATCAATATATTTATTGAAAATTGTTTTAGTAAAGTGCTTTTTTAATCCTTTTTTTTTAAATCTAGCTAGGAAAGAGGTTAGATAAGTCAAGAGGTCTCATTGATGCACCTTGTGATCTGTCTTGTGGTCAGTACAAAACAACGGCCAAGTAGAGTCTTTGAATAATTGCTCACCTTTTGTAAATCCTAGTACTTTATTTCAAACTTAACAGTTGGCCAATTCTTTTGTTGGTGTTTGCAATTAAGTCGCCATCTTATATTTTGACCTCAGTATTCACACTGAAATCAGGAAAAAAAAATCATGAAAAGATACCATATCTAACTTGTGCCAAATATTATGGATGTTACTTCAATTAAAAAGTTGAACATAAATCACCAGACTTTTAATTTGGTAAGGGTATCAGGGAGCAACAATTGGGAAATTGAGCTGAGATGCACATTAGTTATGAACAAAAGGTACCTTGGAACAGACTTACAGCTCCAGACTGTCATTGTTATAATTTCCTATCAAATGAACTTGAACTTCACAGTTAAATTATGCCAGCCTAATATTGGCCTAGTTCTCCCAAACTAAAATTCAATTTAAAAAAACTGCAATAACTATCTCTCTTTCTGGACAAAGAACACCTTTTATTTGCTTGTCACATATTCACATCCTGAAACCTTCAAAACCAGCACACTATAACTTCAAATTAACCAAAATAATGGGATTCTTCAAATTGATATTGCAATACAAAAACCAGAAACATTTTTGATGGAAACATCAAACTAACAGAATTATCTTTTCAAAAAAGTGCATTTACTAATATTTGTTTGCATCAACTGAGAAATAACTGTACAAAAGTATATTAAATAATGTGCTTCATTATCGATTCATTGAGGAAAGTATTTGAGGCAGCACAGAGACAAAGTAGAGATACTTCCTGCCAGCAATTGGCTTCAATTGCAATCACTGGTATTGAAAGGGAGTTTGCTGTGGGAGATTCTTCTGGATACTCCAGTTTTTTTTCCCTCCTTCCAAAGATGTACAGGTTGTAAGTTAAATGCCCAATGTAAACCCTTCATAGTGCATAGACAATCTGAGAGAATTTGACAGGAACACAAGAATAGGTTACAAAGAAAAGTACGTGGGGGGGATTGGCATTGCTCTGTGAGTTGACACAGACACAATGGGCCAAATTACATCATTCTATGTCATGAAGAAATATGGACTTGGAAGAGGCAAATGTAGTCTCCTTGTTTAAGGAGGGAGAACCCTAGAAATTATAGTCTAGTGAAGTGGTGGGCAAATATTGGAGAAGATTCTTAGGGACAGGATTTATCAGCTTTTATGGAAGCATAATCTTCTCAAGGATAGGAAACAAGGCTTTGTGAGAGGTGTGTCAAGCCTCACAAGCCTAATTAGGATTTTTGAGGAGGTAACAAGGAATATGGCGTGTATAGATTTCAGTAAAGTCTTTGATAATGGGACCCTTGCTCTTTGTGAGTTTTATAAATGAATTGGAATGAAGAAGTGAAGTGGTGGGTTAATAAGTTTGTAGATGATACAAAGGTTGAAGATGCTATGGATAGAAGGTTACAGTGGGATAAAGACAAGATGCAGAGTTGGGCAGAGAAGTGGCAAATGAAGTTCAATCTGGATAATTATGAAGTGATGCACTTTGGCAGATTGAACTTGAAGGCAGAGTATCTTAACAGTGTGGAGGAACGGAGGGATCTTGGGGTCCAGGTCCATTGATCCCTGAAGATTGCTGACAAGTTGATAGCGTGGATAAGAAGACATTTGGTATGTTGGTTTTCATTGGTTGGACGATGAGTTCAAGAACAGTGAGATAATGTTGCAGATTGAAAAAAAACTCTGGTAAGACCACACTTGGAGTATTGCACTTTTATGTTGCATCATTGCAGGAAGGATGTGTAAGCTTTAGAGAGAGTGTAGACGAATTTTACCAAGATGTTGCTGAATTGGAGAACATGTCTTACGAAGCATGGCTGACAAAGCTAGGGTTTTCTCTTTGGAGCGACAAAGGATGAGCGGAGACTTCACAGAAGTATACAAGATCATGAGGACTCTTAGAGAGGCACATGCATGTGAGAAAAATAGATGGTTGTGGATGATAGGCAGGGAAGGATTACATTATTGTGGTGTAGGTTTACTTAGGTCAACACAACATCATGGGCCAAAGGGCTTACATTGAGCAGTAATGCTCCTTCTATAAAATACAAGCATAAAATTCCAGTATTCATTTTTTTTTTTAAAAACTACCAGTTTAAAAATTTAATGCTCTTTTATTAAACAAGCCAATGAATGGGGGTTATCTTAAAATCCCTTTTATAATAAGGCAGCAAACTGTGCCACCATTATTTTACAACTACCTGAAATGTGATATAGTAATTATTAAGATTTGCAATTAATCACATCAATGGGCAGGCCATTGGCATGAAATGAGAAGAGAAATTTTTAATCATCACCACCAATTCTACAATGTTTAATTCCAATAAAATTTTCAAAATCAATCCTGCATAGGAGATTAAAACTTATTCAAATTTAAATTAATGGTAATACAAACCATTTTAGTTATGAGTATCTTTGTCAGCTTTTGACTTTCCTAAAATACAATTCAATTGATCAATTAAACTATTCTTACATCTTCATTAAGTTTAATTTAAAAACTTGTAGATTGCTAATAAGAAAGGTAATTTTCCCCATATCACTGAACCAATAATTAAAAATCTATTTTACGCAATCACAAATAAATTCTTCACTTGTGATACCACGAAGATTTTATAATAACCATACCCTCTCTTTCTTTATTAATACCTTGATATTGAGAATGATTTGCTTCCTCTCCAGTTTTATAGGTTCTGACGTGGCTAAAGTGCAAACTCTTTCACAGATGGGTAGTTATAAGCTGGAACACTTCATCTGCTGCATTTGCAGTCTACTGTATATATCTGATTCAATGCTTCTTCTCCACTTTGAGCCTCCTTCCCAGGTCTTGGGAAGGTGTTGCATTTTCTTCCAGTATGCTGCGAGCGCATCCTTGAATCTTCTCTATTCATCATAGCCAACTAAGTGTAACGGGGCCTCAATGATGGGAATGTGACGTGGGAGAAAATACTGAATTTGGTTCAATTCTCTATTAAATTTGGAGTATTTTGCAGAGGTATTACTGGTGGTATATTTCAAGTCCTTTATGCTGCTTGGTATGGTAGTCCAGATCCCAGAAATATATAGGGGAGAGATCATTGATGTCTGGTATACTACGCCTCTTGTCCCAGGTCTGAGGTTTTGATTGGCAAATATCTTTTTCCCTGAAAAGCTGCATTGGTATTAAAAGCAGAAGGGGATTTGCCTCTGCTGAGATGTTCCCAAAATATGGGAAGCAATCATTTTGATCTGGAACATTTATTGTTGGAAGGCAGTATTGTGCAGCAGGGGGAGGTCAATACAGGATCTCTGTGTTGCAGATGTCTTGGGGTGGCACGGTTGGTGCAATGGCTTTACAACACCAGCGATCGGGAGTGGGGTTCCAACCCTGCGCTGTCTGAAAGGAGTTTGTATGTTCTCGCCACGTCTGCATCGATTTTGCCCAGGAGCTCCAGTTTCCTCCCACCATTTGAAACGAACTGGGGGTGTAAGTTAATTGGGTGTAAAATGGAAGGCAGGGTCTCGTGGGCTGAAGTGGCCTGTTATGTCTAAATTTTAAAAAAATTTAAAGATTTAAATGTAAAATTTAAAATGTTAAAAGTAAAGATCATCCTCTAATCGACTTCAGTGAGCAAGTCAGCAATGACATGGAGCTCGTCTTTCAAATCTACACAAATTCAAATGACGCCTGTGTACTACAGCTCAACCTACCAAGGTTCAGCTAATCTTGGCTCTTGAATCCAGTCGCTATAGGTCGAATGTGAGATGTTCAATATCCCAAATAACTTCTGGGATTCCCCAGCCAATGACAATTCAGAGCAAAAGAGAAGCATTTTCTGGATGGCCTATATCAAAAACACCATAGAAGCCCTGCACAAATTATAAGAGAAACAGACTATATCACAAACTACTCAGCCACCCACTCCATCTGTGGAAGAGCCTGTGGACACCACATTGGCCCCATCAGCCCTTTCAGAATTATAACCATATTTCACGACATTTTTTGTTTCGTGACATCAGTAATTGTGCATAAACAGGTGCAAAAACTGCTATAAATTACATTTCCATATACTATTTTAAAATGATGCTCTGTCAAATTGATGTGGAGGCACAACATCCTCAATCCAGAGGACTGGCTATAAGAAAAGGTTATTGTATAACTTTTGTAGTACTTGTCTATCCTATGCCTTGATAACCAACTTGATTATGGCTGATAATAAATTGACAATCATTAGCTCTGATAACAAGATGAGTCTACATTAGTAAAGACTCCTAAAAATAAAAGGAAATACTTTCATTAAATGCTTTTCAAAAAAGTAGATAAAAGTTGTCAAAGATATATGCAATTACTAAATCTCATGGATGAATATGAACCTGAAATATTAACTGTTTGTCTCTCTACATAAACTACCGATTGTTGAGCTGTTTAGTATTTTCATCATTTTCTGTCTACTTAAGACTTCTTGAATCTAGTACCTTGCTTTTGTAGTAATACTGGTCTCCTTTTTGCAATAAAATCTATTATAACATCAAGAAATAGATGCACAATAATACAGAATGTTCAGTGCCATCTTATTTCCTACTGTGATAACAATATTGCAGTAACCTAAAGTTTAACACCATATTGTGATAGGGTAAAAATTATAGAAATTATTCTACTTTCCAAATGGCAACTTTCCCATCTTCTCTGCCGGCTCCACTAAAAACATATGTGTTTTCAGCACAGCACAATGCTCGAACCATATCAGCATGAGCCGCCAGTTCTTTCTCCACATGGTATTTGTCTGCATCTATCACATATATTTTCCCTTTGACTTTGTCCAATCCTTTGCTTCCAATCCAGATCTGAAAACATAATGAAAAATAGCATTAGCCACCCATGGTCTTTTGATGCATAATGCCAATAGGAAATAATGTTTAATTCTACCTTGGGTTTCTTCTGGGTACTGTGGTTTCTTATCACATCCTTAAAAATATGCTAGCTAAAGATCCATTCGTTTAGGTTAAAGGCCGGATGAATCAAAGGTGACTTGATGGGAACATGTGAAAGGGAATAATTTATAGAGATACAATGAAATAAGATGAGGAAGTGAGACTAATGGGATTACTCTCCAGGGAGATGGCATAGACAGTGAGCTGAATGGACTTTTTTCATATCATTAGAAAAAAAAAGTTGAAAGGTTGAACGAACTAGTGTTTTTCTCACATGGAGGATGTGAGTTGACTTAAAAGAGGGGTACAAAATTATGAAAGGCATGGAGAGAGTGAACGGATACTACCCTTTTTCCAAGGCGGCAGTGGTCAATACTAAAGGACATCCATTTAAGGTGAGTGAAGGAACATGCTCACAAGGGAGGTGGTAGAATCTAATACAATAGGGACATTTAGAAAACTTTTAAATGGGGAGGAAACCAGAGCACCCAGAGAAAACCCACAGAGTCATGGAGTACTCCTTACTGACAACTTAACAAAATAGTGGCTAGAACTGTACTAGGTGGTGTATTGTATGCAGTTTTGGCTGCCACACTAATAGGCAGGGGTGATTGTGCCAGAGAGTACAGAATTAGAATGTTGCGTGGGATGGAGGACTTTAGTTATGGGGAGTAAAGGCTTGATCTGGGGTATATAAAATTATGAGGCATGGATGAGTCCATAAGGCATAGAGGCAGATCTAGGCTATTCAGCCCATCGAGTCTTCCTCACCATTTAATCATGAGCTGATCCTCTTTGCAACTCAGCCTCACTACCCAGCCTTCTCCATATAACCTTTGATGCCCTGGTTAATCAAGAACTTATCAATCTCTGCTTCAGATATACCCAATGGCCTGGTCTCCACAACCATCAGTGGCCACAAATTCCTCAGATTTAACACCCTCTGGCTGAAGAAATTCCTTCGCATCTCTGTTCTAAGTAGAGGCCCTTCAATCCTGAAACAGTGCCCTCTTGACCTAGATTCTCCCAGCTTTCTACATGTACTCTGTCCATGCCTTTCAACATTCAAAATGTTTCCATGAGATCACCCTTTAAACTCCAATGAGTACAGGCCAAGACATGTCAAACGCTTCTCATATATTAACCTTTTCATTCCCGGAATCATCCTTGTGAACCTCTTCTGAAACCTTTCCAATGTCAGGACATCCTTTCTTAAACGAGGAGTCCCAAACTGCTCAAAATACTCCAAGTGAAGTCTCATCAGTACTGTACCTTATAAATCCTCAACATTACATTTGTGCTCTTATATTCCTCTTAAAATAAATCCCAGAATTGCATTTGCTTTCTTTACCACAGGCATGCAAATTTACCTTTTGGCTATCCTGCACGAGGATTCCCAAGTCCCTTTGCATCTGGGTATTTTCAATTTTCTCTGCACTTAAAAAATAGTTTGCCCGTTTATTTTTTCTACCAAAGTGCATGACCTCTCCATTTTCTCAAAACTACCTGCTTAAAAACTTAAAAAGAAGCGGCTCCAACACCAACCCTTGTGAAACACCTCGAGCAACTGGCAGCCCACCAGAATATGATCCTTGTATTCCAACTCTCTGCTTCCTGCCAATCAGCTAATGCTCTATCCACACTTCTCCATTTTCTCAAAACTACCTGCTTAAAAACTTAAAAAGAAGCGGCTCCAACACCAACCCTTGTGAAACACCTCGAGCAACTGGCAGCCCACCAGAATATGATCCTTGTATTCCAACTCTCTGCTTCCTGCCAATCAGCTAATGCTCTATCCACACTGGTATGTTCCCTGTTTATACCCTTGACTCAACTTGTTAAGTAGCCTCATGTGTGGCACCTTGTCAAAGGGATTCTGAAAATCCAAATTCACATCCACTGCATCTCCTTTAACTAGCCTACTTGTCACTTAACCATGTAACCATTTACAGAGTGGAAACAGGCTATGTTGGCCTTTCGAGTCCGCACCGGTTCACTGATTTTGTGCGCCCTCTTCAGGCATTGGTGATTTTAAGTGTAGTGTATCTTTGAGAATTTTAACATCTATCCATAGGTACTCTGTACTTTGGATGTGTCTTCAAAGAATTCCGATAGGTTTGTCAAGCAAGATTTTCCCTCAGGAAAACCATGTTGCCATAGTCTATTTTGCCATGTGCCCCCAAGTATTCTGTAACCTCATCCTTGACAATTGACTCCAACACCTTACCAACCATTGATGTCAGGCTAACCAGTCTATCATTTCCTTTTCACTGCCTCCCTCTCTTCTTGAATACTGGGGTGACATTTACGATTTTTCTGTCTTCCAGGACAATACCAGAATCTGTTGATTCCTGAAGGATCATTACCAATGCCTCCACAACCTCTACCGCTATTTCTTTCAGAACATGAGGATGCAATCCATCTGGTCTGGGAAACTTATCCACCCTTAGACCATTCAGCTTTCTGAGTTCTTTCTCCTTTAAAATAGTAACTGCCCTCACTTCCCTTCCCTGATACCCTTGGATTTCCAGCACACTGCTAATGTCTTTCCTAGTAAAGATTGATGCAAAATACTCTTGTAGTTCTTCCATCTCCTTCTGACCCATTATTATTTCTCCAGCATCATTTTCTAATGGTACTACAGGTATGTGCCACTTAATGTCCATGAAAGCTATATGGGATATTTTAGTGTACCTGAAAATATTTTATTTGTAAGTAAGGATCAGTGTGGGGACCAGCATGAGGCTGTGGGGAGAGAAGGGGGCTGTGGGATCAGTGTGGGGACTGATACAGGCCTGTGGGGAGAGTGTGGGACTATGGAATTAGTTGGAACTGGTACAGGGTTCTGGGGAGAGGGTGGGGCAGTTGGATCAGTTTGGGTTTATAGTTTACAATTTCCTATAGCTAGCAAATGCTTTTCCTAAATTGCTGCGAACTTGCTAGCGGTAACTAAATAATTATGGAACCATGGACATATATGTGGTTGGTCGTTGCCCGAATTGACGTTAAGTGGCACGTTCCTGTATATATACTCTCATCTTTCTTTTACTCCTTATATATTTGAAGAAGCTTTTAGTATCCTCTTTGATATTATTTGCTAGCCGACTTACATACTTCATCTTTCCCTCCTTATGAGTTTTTTTTTAAGTTAACTTCTGTAAGTTTTTAAAAACTTCCCAATCCTCTGTGTTCCCATTAATTTTTGCTTCCTCATATGCCGTCTCTTTCACTTTTATGTTAGCTTTGTCTTCTCTTGTCAGCCACAGTGTTACATTTTTCCATTTGAAGATTTCCTTTTTTTGATATTTATCCTGCATTTTCCTCATCTCTTGCAGAAACTCCGTCTAAATATCAAATTGAACTCAATCAAATTGTGATCAATGCCCACTAATGGTTCCTTTACTCTAAACTTTATAATCAGTTCTGGTGAATTACACAACACCCATTTCAGTACACCTGATCTCCTAGTGGACTCATCAACAAGCTGGTCTAAAAAGCCATCTGGTAGACTTTTTACTAATTCTCCCTCTTGAGATTTCAGTCCTAAACTGGTTTTCCCAATCTCCTTACATGTTAAAAACCCCATGACTACCATAAAAGGGGTATCAAAACCATGAGGGCATATGATTAATGTGAAGGCAAGAGTTTAAAAAGAGCTTGAGAGAAGACTTCTGTTCTTACACAAAAAGTGGTTGAACTCTTGGGCAGAGAAGGTGGTGGAATTAAATACAATCACTGTGTTTACAAGGCATTCACACAAGCACTTAAATAGTAAGAGCATAATAAGATACAGACCTAATGCAAGCAAGCAATGAGGTGAGCACTGATGTTGAGGACCAAAGGACCCATTTCTATGACTTCATGGAATGAGCATATATAATTTTACATTGTGCCGCTGATATAAGTCCTAGTGTTCTCTGTGAATGCTAAGCTTTAATTTCTGTGTCAAAGGTAGAGCTTACAAACCCTTTAAAATTAATTTGGTACACCATGCATAGGCACAACTTGTGCAAGTGTGAACAAACATTTATATTGATAAACCTGACCCCAGTCAGATAGACTTCTGTCTTAGAAGGTGTCAAACAGCAGCAGTAACCATTGCAGGCAAGTATAAAGTATTCCATTACGCATCAGATTTGCATCTTACTTATGTGGCACAAACATTATTTGCTATTTATCAGCCCATGTCCAAACATTAGCCAGATTTTTCTTGCACTTTGACAGTTAATGACATATTGGCGGTGGTCAATGTGGCAGGCACCAAGAGATTTCTTTAGGCAGTCCTTGTACCTCTTCTTTGGTGCACCTCTGTCACGGTGGCCAGTGGAGAGCTCGCCATATAACACGATTTTGGGAAGGCGATGGTCCTCCATTCTGGAGATGTGACCCACCCAGCGCAGCTGGATCTTCAGCAGCGTGGACTCGATGCTGACGGCCTCTGCCATCTCGAGTACTTCGATGTTAGGGATGAAGTTGCTCCAATGAATTTTGAGGATGGAGCGGAGACAACGCTGGTGGAAGCGTTCTAGGAGCCGTAGGTGATGCCGGTAGAGGACCCATGATTCGGAGCCGAACAGGAGTGTGGGTATGACAACGGCTCTGTATATGCTAATCTTTGTGAGGTTTTTCAGTTGGTTGTTTTTCCAGACTCTTTTGTGTAGTCTTCCAAAGGTGCTATTTGCCTTGGAGAGTCTGTTGTCTATCTCGTTGTCGATCCTTGCATCTGATGAAATGATGCAGCCGAGATAGGTAAACTGATAGAAAAACCCAACACCCAACCCCAACCCACCAATTTTCCCCTGCAACCGGTGCAACCGTGCCTGCCTGTCCCGCATCGGACTTGTCAGCCACAATCGAGCCTGCAGCTGACGTGGACTTTTACCCCCTCCATAAATCTTCGTCCGCGAAGCCAAGCCAAAGAAGAAAGAAAAGAAAAAGAAAAAAAGACCATCCCTTGTGATTAAGGTCAGGCTCTTTACTGGGACTGTAAGGCAATAAGAAGGCCCCTCTCACGCCAAGAGAGACCTTGTTTTGCTATGCAGCTGCAGACCATTACCAAGTAACGACAATCTTCGTCTCCACTGCTCCTCCCCCATATTTTTGTTCAGACATCTCCCTGTTTTTCCATATTCTCGATGCGAGGCTCGGGTCTGAAGCATTGGCTGCCTTTTCTTTCCTACGAATGCTGTGTGAATTCCTGACTTTCTCCAGCCCTTCTAATGATTTGAACAAGTCAACGTAGTTCTCTAGACAATTAAAAATGTTCTTTGAACATACCAGCGGAAGCTTCCTTAATAACAGTAGTAAATCACAAAATTCTGTAGATACCTTGATTGAAGTAAAAACACAAACTGCTGGAGAAGCTCAGCAGGTCAAACAGGTTCCTTTATGTAGCAAAGACAAAGATACACAATTACATTTTGGGCTTGAGCCCTTCATCAAAGTATGAGAACATGCCGGAAGGATCTGAACAAAAGGGTAATGGTGGGGGGGGAGGGGAGAAGGGAGGTGGCAAGGCAGCAGATGAGGGTGGGGAAGTCGCTGTGGTTGCCAACGGAGTGGAGGAGCCAAATGAAACGATCTCCCGGTCTATGACCAGTCTCTCTGATGTAGAGGTGTGGGAGCAGGTATTGTACCTCCTGAGGACACAGGGGAAGGTGCTGGAGGTGCGATGAGTGCAGTGAGGGGATCACGGAGGGAGCAGTCCCTGTATAAAGCCGAGAGGGGAGGAGGGGGAAAAATGGATCTGGTGGTAGGATCCTGTAGTAAGTGCAGAGGCTGGTGGGGTGGTAGGTGAGGATGAGGGGGATTCAATCTTTGATGCTTCTGGGGGCAGATGAGTGAGAAATGGAGATGGGGGGGGTGAGGGCTGAGAGACCAGTTGCAGACTGGGAGATTGCTTCGCTCAGCACCTCTGCTCCGTTCACAACTAAAGTCACTTCCCAGAGGCCAACCATTTTAATTCTGGGTCACACTCCCATGTCTGTCCATGGCCTTATGTACTGTTCCACCCTGACCACCCACAGATTGGAGGAACACCTTATTTTCCGGCTAGGCTCTCTCCAGCCACATGGCATGAACGCTGACCTCAGTGATTTTCATTAAACGTCTTTTCTTCCCCTCCCCCTTTCCTGTCCTTCCAGTTCTTTCATCCACATAGCCCTGCCTTCTCCCCCTCCCCATCATTGCTGCTGTCCCCTCCCTCCTTTCTCTGCTTATCATCTCCTGCGTTGCCTCTCCTCTGCTACCTTTTTCTCAAACTTTGATGAAGGCCTCAAGCCCGAAATGTCAGTTATGTATCTTTACCTTTGCTACATAAAGGACAGTTTCACCTGCTGAGGTTCTCCAGCATTTTTATCTTTAATAATATCACCATTTGGCTACCATTAATCTTACTTGAAAAGCCCTGATTGGAATCAAGAGGTAAATATATGGGAAAGTGTAGCTGTGCTATGGAAGCATTACAACTCCCAGAAGGCATCAAACCGGCTATGTGACGTCAGTGCGTGATGAGGTCAGCGCATGTCGAGCACACGATTCTGACTTTTAAAAGGTTGCTTGGGTTATGAAGAGTAAATCCGTTTGATTCACTCTAAAAACGCCTTGTGTGATTATTTCATCATGTCCACTGTGATTCCAGTGGCCACAGTTGGTGACCCCCAACGAGCTCAAAAACGTATTTTTGGACAAACATGGACTCTGCAACCATTGCTGTGAAGCTATCACCTTTCTGGACAGCTGAGCCTGAACTTTGGTTCAACAGGCTGAAGCACAATTTCACCTTCGCAAAGTCGAATTGGACAGCACTCGTTATTACAGCCTTGTCAGTGCCCTGGACCAGGCTGTCGTTAAAAGGGTGGGCAACCTCCTACAGGATCCACCACATACAAGCAGGTATGACACTTTAAAAGCACTTTTAGTACATGTGGTATGTTCTATAGGGAAAGGGCAGCCAAACTACTACATCTCAATGGGTTGGGAGACCGCACCCCTTCAGAACTAATGGATGAAATGCTGTTCCTGGCAGCTGGCAGAAGTTTTTTGAGCAGCTCTTTTTAGAGTGAATGCAAGATGAGATTAGGCTTTTGTTATCCACATGTTCATTTGAAGATCCCAAGAGCTGTAGCGGTGGAGGCAGACCACAGCAAGGAAAGACAAGTCTGCATAACCAACCCCTCTTATATTGACCCCATGTCACACTCTAGTGCTCTAAGCACATCACTCCCTACAAGCAGGCAATGCCCCAAAACAAGCAAGCAGCCTGTGGATACCTCATCTTGGTGTTATTATCACAGGCATTGGGGAGTAAATACACACAAGTGCCTTCCACCCTGCTCGTTTGCAGGAAATGCCCAGCCTAACCGCCGGTCAGGCTGCGGCGGTAGGCAAGAAACCTGCAAGCCTACTGTATGTATGGGACCAGTTGTCCCAGCGAAAACTTCTGGTGGACACGGGTTCAGAAGTTAGTGTATTTCCACCCATCGGTTTTGACACATGCCATCCTACCCCAGATCTGAAACAACAAGCAGTTAACAGTTCCAACATTCCGACCTTTGGCACCAGGAAGATGAATGTCAAGTTCGAGAATCATCTTTACATTTGGCCATTTATTATAGCAGCAGTATTCCGACCTTCGCTTGGTGCAGATTTTCTTTGGGCTCGTTCATTCCTCATCGACTTAAAAGGGCGTCAGCTAATAGATGGAACTACTTTTCAGACTATTTATCTGGCAGATGCCTTTAGCCCTGCTCTATGCCTCCAAACATTAAGTAAACCAGTAGATGAATTCTCCAAGCTGTTGGAAGATTTCCCTGAGATTACTACCCTACAATATTCTGCCTCCACTGCAGAGCACGGTGTTACTGCATTGTTCTAAGGGCCTGCCTATTCACGCTAAAGCATGTCACTTACCTCCAGAGAAACTGCATTTAGCTAAGGAAGAGTTTGCCAAGATGGAGGAACTAGGCATAATTTGTAGGTCCGACAGTCCCTGGGCATCTCCATTACATATAGTGCCGAAACACAATGGAGGTTGGTGACCACATGGAGATTACAGGTGGCTTAATGACACCACCATTCTGGATCGTTATCTGATAGCTCATCTTCAGGATTTCTCAATTAATTTGCTTGGAGCGAAGATCTTTGCCAAAATAGACGGTGTACGGTTATCACCAAGTACAGGTAGACCCAGATGACATTCCAAAAAAGGCAATAATTACCCTGTTTGGGTTGTTCGAATTTTATGAATGCCATTTGGATTAAAGAATGCTGCTCAATCATTTCAACGAGTAATGGATGGTTTAGGGTGTGGTATGACCAATGTCTTCATTTATCTTGACAACATTTTAGTGGCCAGTATGACTAAAGAAGAATATTTGAAACATTTTTGTACACTTTCTATTTGTCTTCAAGACTTTGGACTGACCATCAATCCAGATAAATGCATTTTGGATAAGAAATTATTGATTTCTTGGGGCATAGGATTACTCAAGAAAGCGTAATTCTGCTGCCTTCCAAAGTTGAGGCCATTACCAAATACTCAAGACCTGCTACGGTAAAAAGCCTGCAGAAATTCTTGGGAATGATAATTTTTTTACTGTCATTTCTTCCACAGTAGCTCATATCCTGAAGCTTCTTTTTGATTTATTGTCTGGAAATGCCAGAACCATCCATTGGACTGAAGAGGGAAACAATGCCTTCTTGAAGACAAAAGATTTGCGGACTCATGTCACTGTGCTCAGCTTCCCAGTTTTAAATGTAGCCACCACCCTTTCTACAGATGTTTCCAGTAGGGGGGTGCACTTCATCAATATGTCAACAGGCAATAGAAACCGTTAGCTTTCTTCAGCCGCCATCTTCGTGAAGCAGAGAAGAAATACAGTTCTTTTGATAAGGAGGTTTTGGCCTTTTACTTGTCTATTCGACACGTTATTTTTTTGGAGGACAGAGATTTTACTATGTACACCTACCACAAGCCCTTAACATTTGCGTTTTCCAAGGTCGCAGAGTCCTGGTCGGTGCGACAACAATGGCAATGATCATTTATTTCAGAATTTTCCACAAAAATACATATTTCCGGAAAAGATAGTGGAGTAGCTGATGCACTGTCCCACTTTGTAGATCAAGGCAATGACGACACAGCTTTGACCGCGGCCCAAGAACATGACCATAAGACAAATACTTATCAGGCTGTAATCATGAACCTGCAATTGAAAGATGTCCACTTTGGAGTTAATGGCAAACTACTCCTCTGTGATATATCAACAAGACACCCATGCCCAGTCGTTCCGGCATCATGAAAACGTTGAATATTCACATCCATCAATTAGATCGACTGTTCTGTTCCAACAAATTTATGTGGCATGGTCTTTAAAAAGACGTGACACAAATGGAGAGGTCCTGCAAAGCAGATGTTCAGTGGCATTCTAAGGCACCACTGCAGTCCTTTCCAGCAGTTACTCGTTGTTTTGCTCATGTCCATGTGGACATTGTTAGTCCACTTCCTGTTTCAAGAGGATACCGTTAACTTTTTACAGTAATAGACAGGTTTACACTGTGGCCTGAGGCTGTGCCTATGGTAGATGTTACAGCAGACACTTGTGCTCGGGTGTTTCTCAGTTCCTGGGTGTCTCATTTTGGTTTACCGGCGCATGTTACTTTGGATAGAGGACCACAATTTACTTCCTAACTGTGGACGGCCTTGTCTCGCTTACTTGGTACAACAATTCATCATATGAACGCCTTTCATCCCAGGCCAATGGAATGATGGAAACATTTCATCAACATCTCAAGTCACCCTTGATGGCTCGGTTAGAAGGCTCGAACTGGTCTGATGAGTTGCCCTAGGCATTACTGACATTAGAACAACTCCAAAGGAGGGCCTCCAAGCTTCACCTGTGGAGCTCATGTATGGTGCACTGTTGGTGGTCCCAGGGGAGTTCGTCCCCTAGTATTCCAAATCCAACGATGATCCTAAGGAATCTTTGAGCAGGCTAAGGGAGACCATAGGAAAATTAACCCCTGTACCACCACTGTCGCATGGAGAACACTCTTCCTTTGTGCCTGGAGACCTCAAAAACTGAGAATATGTCTTCATCTGTAAGGGAACACTTGGTCAACCTTTGGAGACGCCTTACAAAGGGTTAGAGTTATAGGATCGGCAGACAAATTATGTTGACTTGTATTTTGGACATTGGAGGGAAGCCACAGTCTTTCACTATTGACAAACTTAAACCAGCTCATGTGGACAAGTCTTCTCCACTGCAGCAGCCAGCAGTCAGTCACAGAGGTCAACCACCTAAAAAAAACAGTCAAACATTTCTACCAGTTCTTGGAGGGGGGGGTCGTGTAGCAGCGCTATGGCAGCATTACTACTCCCAGAAGGCATCAAAATGGCTATGTGACGTCAGTTCATGGTGACGTCAACATGTGTCGAGCATGTGATTCTTGTCTTTTAAACGGTTGCACAGATTATGAACAATAAATCCGTTTGATTCACTCTAAAAATGCCTGGTGTGGTTATTTCATCATGTCCACTGTGATTCCAGTGGCCACAAAATCCCTTAATCCCAGCAACCACTTATTGGCCCGGTTTGGTGGCTATAACATGACAAACATCACTCCCAAGATAGCCAGGATTCACCAGAAAGATCTTCAGCTTATGATTGCTGACACCTTTCACATTTAGAAAAGGTGGTACATTCTGGTACAATTCTTCATTGTCTATTAAATTTTTTAATCACATCTTACATTGCCATAAAATCTCTATCTACAGATTTTGAAACAAATGATGTTTGCTGCTGTCTACCCAAGAAGCAAATGAATTTACTCCCCCCCCCCCCCACCCCAAATGAGTTGTGTTGGAAGGATGTCATTTTCCTGATACAAGCACCCCTCTCGGAAGCTCTGCTAATATCAAGAAACCAGGAAAGCTGATGTGGCAGAATATATAGATATGCTTTTGAGATGCATTGGAAAGGTTTGTTAGAGTAGGTCACATACAAACACTTTAAAACAGATCTTATTTAAAATACTAGAGCTCTGCTAATGCTAGACATGTCGGGGCCTCAGAGCCTTTGTAAAAGCTTTGGAGAGTGGCCAAGAGACTTCACTAATGGATTGTTGTTTACAAAAAGACAACAGATGAAAGAACTGGTCAGAGCTGTAGACAGTCTGAAGGGGAACATGCTGTTCTTTCTCTTTGTGTGTGTGTGTGAGAGAGAGAGAGAGAGAGAGAGAGAGAGAGAGAGAAAGAAAGAGAGAGAGAGAGAGAGAGAGAGAGGGGCACACACCGAGATAATTTCTACAGTGTTACAGCCAGCAACAGCAGCTGGGACTGGAACAGGACAAGCTGGCAAACTTGTGGAAAGCCCCATTTGGAAGACGGCTTGTGAGTGCTTAGTTCAGCCTTGTCAAAGCCCTTGTGGTTCATGCAAGAGGAGAGGACTGGCTGTCTAATGTTTCACTTGGAATAAGTGAAACAAAAAGGAACTCTGTGGTGGCCTGAAAGAAAGAGGTCATCATCTGGAGAACCTTGAACGGGCAAGTTTCGTCAGCAAAACACTGAAGTGCCTGATTAAAAAGGAACAACAAATCTCTCTCTGAAAACTGACAAGAACCTTCCTGAGCAGTAACCATTTACCTTTCAAGCACCAAAGCCTGATGAACTTTATACATGTTAAAATCTGTGCACAGTCTAAGAATGGCCTGCAACCAGTGAACTTGGAGGAATGAGAAGTGAGATTGGACTGTGAACCCAAGAACCTTTCTGAACTTACACACACATTACAAAAACATGCGCTTGGAATTAGAAGAGGGTTATGTTAGGTTAGTTAAGTCAATAGTCATAAGTTAAAGTGTGATTCTGTTTTCGTGTATAAATATAATTAAAATCAACTTCTGTTTAAGTCACCATTTGTCTTGGGGAATATCTATTGCTGCTGGGTTTTGGGGTCCTCTGGGCTCGTCACATTGGAAAAAAAAATTCACAACACTATCACATGGAAGCAATATTTCGGAAGTATTAAGGATATGAATTGCCAAAGCTTAAAAGGCAAGGAGGATGCAGACAAAGTGTATGTAAATGAGATTAGTACAGATGAGTATGTGACTGTCAGTGAGGATGGTAGGTGAAAAGGACGATGGCTGTATTGAATGATTCTATGACCACAAGATGAAGCACAGCTCTACTTGCTTTTGTTCAGACCTGTTCCACACCTCCTTAAACAATCAGAGTTTAAGGCTCCATTCATTTACAATCATGAAATAAATTTGTGATTTAAGTTATGGCATTACCTGATTTTTGATAAGTATCATACAATTAATGTTGCTGCACTCTGGAAGCTGAAGCTTTTGCCAGGGTTTTGAAAGATTTTCCATATTCCAAAAACAAACTTCTCCTCTTTCAGCGGTTATCAGTTGATTTTTCTAACAAAATATTACAGAGAACATTTGAGACAAGGTTATAATTTTTTTAAAAATCATAGCGACTTAGGGCATTAACTCAAAAGAACAGACTCGACTGAATCATGTGTTTACATGCATCACTTTCCAGCAAGCTGACTGCCCTCTTACTCATGATTTTATTAATACATGTCCATTCTTCTTTCAGTAAGATGCTTCAACACTGCATAAAATGTAATTGTTAATTTAATTAATATTAGCAAGGCTTCCTTTGCAGTTTACAAGCCCTTTTTTTTTTCTTTTTTTTTTACATCCAATATTTACAGGTGACACTCAAGTTACAGGTGGGAGGTTTCAGAAAATGGTCCATATTGAGATTTTCCATAATGTGATGTCATCTACCCATATGTTAAAGAATATGAGTTGAAACAAATAAATTGTGTTTATTTATTTACTTTTGTTCACATAATTTCTTCAGAGCAAATTTTTATTCCATGTTCCTTATTCTTTTGTCAGAGTACATACATGACATCATACAGCCCTGAGATTCTTTTTCCTGCAGGCCAGACAGAATTATTACTTATCGGTAGTGTAAACTGTACTCAAGAAAGATACACGTAGAAAAGGTACTAAGAAAGAAATATGAACAAAATGACTGGGAAAATACAGAAAAAATATTCAGTAATAAATAATGTGCAAAGTAAGAATCCTTAATTAGTCTCTTATTGGGGTAGCGGTTAGTTCAACGGCTTTACAGCGCCAGAGATCAGGACCAGGGTTCGAATCCCGCACTGCCTGTTTGTACGTTCTCCCCACGTCTCCGGGGCTCCGGTTTCTTCCCACCATTTGAAACTTATCAGAGGTGTAAATTGGGCAGCAGGGACCCGAGGGCTGAAATGGCCTATTACAATGCTATATGTCTAAATAAAATATAAATAAATATATAGGTTGAGTCTGTTGCTTTGGAGTCTGGTGGAGAAGTAACTGTTCCTGAACATGGTGGTGTGAATCTTGTGGCACCCTATTCTACTCTGATGGTAGCAGCAAGAACAGAGCATGTCATGGGTGGTGTGTATCCTTGATGATTGCAGCTGCTCTCCAATGGCAGCGTTTCATGTAGATCACATTTTATTGAACTGCATATTTTAATGAATACTTATTTCTAGTGATTCAAATAATACCTTTCAAAGTGCAAATCAAAAGCATCTTAAAAAGTAAAATTATAAAAATAGATTCCAGATTTAAGACTGAAAGATTGGCCAATGGAATGTTTTAAGAAATGTCAAATGCCAGAATGGTTGTAGGCTGTATACAAAAAAGCCAGTAAAGGCACTTTAGCCCATGATGTCTGCTCCAAACATGATGTCAAATTAAACTCAATCTCTTCTGCCTGCACATAATCCATATCCTTTCCTGCATATTCATGTGTCTATATAAAAGACACAAATGCTATCATGTATGCTTCCACTAGAACCCTTGGCAGCTTGTGCCTGGCAGCAACTGTCTCATAAGAATGTCCTGCTCATCTCCTTGAAATTGACCCCCCCCCCCCCCCCACCCCATCTTTAATGCATGTCCTCTAGTATTTGACTTATTTTACCCTGGGAAACAGATTCTGTCTATTCGATCCACTCCTCTCTTAATTTTATATAATCTAGGCCTCTGTACCCCTCTCTGCAATTGGATCTTTGACTTTCTCATCGGAAGACCACAGTCAGTACATATTGGAAACAACGTCTCCTCGCTAGCAGCTATACTTTGTGAGGATATTTGTTATATCACCAAAAGCTCTCAAAAACTTCTACATGTATACTGTGGTGAGCATTCTGGCTGGTTACATCACTGCCTGATATGGAGAGGCCAACTCTCAGGACAACAATAAACTCCAGAGGTTTGTTAACTTACAAGCACCAGTCTTCGAGAACATCTACATGAGGCGGTGTCTTAAAAAAGCAGCCTCGATCCTCAAAGACTCCCACCACTCAGGCCACGCCCTCTTCACTCTTCTACCATTGGGAAAAAGGTAGAGGAACCTAAAGATGAGCACTCAATGGCACAAGGACAGCTTCTTCCCTGCTGTCATCAGATTTCTAAATAATCAATGAACCAAAGTCACTGCCCTAATTTTTGTGCACTATTGTTTTCATTTTCTCTTTTATAGTAATGTTGTAAGATGGCTGTAACATGAATGTTTGCTCTATGATGCTGCCACGAAACATCAAATTTCATGACTTGTTCATGACAATAAGTTCTGATTCTATCAGGTCTCCCCTCACCCTCCAATCCTCCAGAGAAAACAACCCAAGTTTGTCCAACTTCTCCTTATGGCTCTAATTCAGGTAACATCCTGGTAATCCTCTTCTGTACCCTTTGCAAAGCCTCTACACCCTTCCTGTAATGGTGACCAGAATTGAAGTATACTGAGTGAGGCTTGGCCAAGTTTTATGTGGCTGCAAAGTTACTTCCTTCCTCTTGTACTCAATGTTCCATTCAATGAAGGAACACCTTCTTTACCACCCAATCCACTGTGTGGCCACTTTCAGAGAGAGGATTAGGAGGAGAATTGCAGAATGTGGAACTAAATAGTTGAAAGTATGCTATCATTAATGAAACAAAGGGAACTGCCAATCTGAATAAGCCAAAATTATCGGAACTGAGTTCAACCTTGGAGGAGCTTTGTGGGTAAATTTGGGAATGAAGGGCTTTAAAAAGAATAATTAGTATTTTAAACTGGGGGCACTGAATGGCTTAGAAGGGGGAAAGGGAGATAAGCACTAGAAAACAATGAAAGATTTGCAAGGTAAAAGCTGTACATAACCTTTTAATAGCTAGTTTTTGTACTGTGGAAGATGGAAGGCAGAACATATGAGTACTGGAATAGTTGAACTTGATAACTACATGAATGAAGAATTGTGAGCAGATAAAGTGAGTTGCTGGATAACATTTAAAGGCTAGAAATAGACTATCTTTGTAAGTGATGTACATGATCAGAATTTCTCAAATTAGACATAAAAATAGTGTTTTTTCAGAGCTGATAGACTGAAGAGGGGATCATTTTTTTTGTTGGAGAAACCCTTACTTGAGGATATAAAAAGGGAATGTTTGATCAACAAAAGAATGAAGGATTTCCAAAAGTGGGACACGGAAAGTAATTGTATGGTCACTGAAAGCAACATAATTGAAGGTGGGAAAACATTTGCTTCAGTACTGATGATATATAGCTCTAATATTAACAATTTTTTTTAATATAAATAAAACAATAACACTCAACTAGAAGCAATAAAAAAAATAACTTTACTAACCTACCTCAGGAAAGACAAGGAAGCAGCTAAAAAAGGCACGACTCCCTTTTGGATTTTCTAGTACCATCATACGGAAGACTTGCCCAGTTTTATTCACTTCCATAATGGCATCTCCTACACCTTTTAGTAGCAGTAGATATGATTGAAGTGTTAATGACATGGACAAAGATTTAACAATCAAATTAACATATTTTCCTTCAGGACAAAACAAAATTCAATAGGATTTTGAATGGCCCAGCTGTGGCTATCAAGAGAAATTAGAGTTGGCGCGAGTAAAAAAAATATTGAAAATGTTGCCAAAAAAAAAAACCAGGAAGCCAGAGTATTGGTAAATTTTCAGAATCCACCTAAAGAGGACCACACCATTAATAAAAAGAAGAAAAATAAGAGTGTTTGCTCAAGAAAAAAATAGAACATTATGAATTGTATTCATTGCATTTGAATGCTTCTTAAGGAATACCAAAGGAAGACCTAACTGAGACATGAGATTAAAAATCAATAACTAGGAGCTTTTAGAACAGTGAAGTGTGAAGGGTGAAGTGGATTAGTTGGGTTACATCTATGGATTTCAAGGAACTTATAGGAGGAAATCACAGGGGCAATGACCATCACCTTTCAATGTGCTTTGAATAAAAGAGTAATGTCTGAGGACTTAATGAGTGACATATGTTACTCTCTTGTTTAAAGGAGGAAGGATAAGCCAGCAATTGCAGGGCAGTCAATTTTGCCTCAGTGGTGATAAATCTTTTGTGCTGCCCAATGTCTTTCTAAAAGCTTATGATGAGGCTTCATATACAGCAGGCTTCTCAGCAAAATTGAAGCAGGTGTGAGAAAATGAACGCTGATGACATGGATACAAAGTTAGCTCACAAAAAGAGAGGGAAATACAACATCTGCAGATGCTACAATTTTGAGCCCAATGAGAAACTCAATGGATCACACAGAATCGAGAGGTATGGATAGAAATTGTCAGTTAACATTTTGGGCTAGGTATCTTTGTGGAGAGTGAAGTTGAAAGGGGTGATATCAAGTATATCAAGGAGAAATAAGAGGAGGAAGAGTTGGGAAGAGCTCAGAGGTAAATGATAATGGACATAAAGTGGAAGAGGTAGAGAGACAGATTGAGGGAGAGACTACCGCAGAGGGTGAGCAAGAAAAATAATAATGTGATTAAGAAGAGATGGAAGCAGATGAAACAGTTTTCTTTATCTATTCCCATATGTGTGAGCATCCCATAAAGTGAAAAAATAGGTTGGGAAAGCTGTGAAGGAAGCATACTTTATTCGTGGTTTTATCAAGGCAGGTGGCAAATATAAAAGCAGGATCTTTATTTAAAAAATTCATCCTCAACTAGAGGTTTGGTTTCAATACAGTATTTTTTTTGGTTGTATGCACAGATGGTCACAAGTCGTATATCGTAAGTAGGGAGAGGCTGTATATGAATGATAGAGGTGTGGGGACTGAATGTGGTATATCCAAGTTTGCTGACAGTACAAGACTAGGTGACAGAGTGGGCTATGAGTAAAGCCGTGGCAGATGTCATCCAGTTTGGTGTAAGATTTTCTTAACAATAGTAAGACATTGAAAGGAATTTGTATTCAGAGAGATGGGATTTCTCATACATGAATCACTTGAAGTTAATGCGCAGGCTAAGCAGGCAACTCATAAAATAAACAGTATGCTGTCCTTGATTTCAAGAGGATTTGAGTACAAGATACAGATATTTTGTTCCAGTTGTATTAATCCCTGAAGAAATTCTGCTGATATTTGAAACATTGTGGACACATCAGAATTCCTATGACAGAATATACTTGTGATAGAGAAAATACAGTGATTGTTAACTAAATTAATTACTGTTTGTGTTGCATGAACACTGATTAAGTTATAAAATGTTCACAGGACTCAATGGGGAAGATGCATGGTTGCTATTTAATCTGGCTGGGGGTGGGGGGGGTGGTCAAGAACTAGCACTATAGTCTCAAAATCAAGGGTCAACCTTTCACAATAGATTTGAGAAGGATTATTTCAACCTGAAGGGACATAATTTTTCAAAGTTACTATGCAAGAGGGCAATAAAAACCCAATCTTTCACCATAATTAAAATAAATTGATACATTTTTAGATATTAAGGGAATTTAGTGATACAGGATTAAAGCAGGAAAATGCTCTTGAAATAATAGATAAACTGAATGGTAGAGCATGCAAGAGGGATCAAATGCTTATATTTCATGTTTTCTTTCATAGCAACATACTTTCACATCAAATTTTAAATGAATTATAATCGAGCTTGTTTGGTAAAAAAATGCCATAACATAATCATACCCTCCCTCAATTTATCCTTAAGTAACCACATATTTTTTTAAAAGCAGTGGTCTTTAATACTTACAGCACCAGAGCATACAATTATGGAATTTAATGGCACTTAGTCTGTGGCAGTTGGGCAACTGAAATTGTGTCTTTATCGCCAAAGTGCTCACATCCCAACAGATGACACTTCCATCAAGACTGCACGAATACACATCCTTTTGACTAGAAATACAAGATCATTTTTAGATTTGCGAAACCTTCATTATTTTTATGGCATTTAGACATACAACAGGGTAATAGGCCCTTCCCCCAAATACACCAATTAATCTACAACCCCAGACAACTCTCGTACATTTTTGAAGGGTGGGAGGAAACCGGAGCACTCAGCGGAGATCCTCACATACACAGGGATAAGTACAGACTCTTTATAGTCAGCGCCAGATTTTAGCCCTGATCGCTGATGCTGTAAGAGTCGCACTTGCTTTATAAACACTTGTTAAAATGTAATTGAATCCAATTTTAATTCATTCAGTCTTCACATCTTCAAATACTGAAAATTTCAAAAGTAATAAACATCCAGACATTGGGACACACTTGTGCAATCACAATACCTGAAATTTGAGCCCTGATTTTCTAAGACCATGTCAGTGACATCGGTGCAGTGTTCAGTCAGTTGTTTGTTGCAGGACATGCTGTGTGTATTTATTATGTAAATCGAAGAATCTTGTGAACCTATCCAGACTTGGCCGAACTCCACTCCCAACATACAGTTCTACACAGAAATATTTAATTTAAGCAGCTTTATTATAATAAAGAATATAGTTTACTTTATTTTTAAAAATGCACATCAGAATGATTCATCTCTATGCTGCTAAAGGAACAGTTGAGACACATTTTATACTTTAATTTTGGACATTTATTACTGTTAAATGATTTCTCAGTTCAGGAGACCAGTCAACTATTAACTTTCTGACAGCTAAAATATTTCATGATTTAACCAGTCTTGGGGATACTAAACAAAATTTATTCTAAATAAAAGGCCACATCTTTTGAACCATTTAGTACTTACCAGGACTCCAGTCCAAAGAAAAGCTGTCTGCCTTTCAGAGCTCAGGGTGAGAACAAGGGGTTTAAGGCCAGGGATCAGCATCTTTACAAGGTAAAGTCCAGGTACGACCTATGGAAGGCCACCTCTGAAGCAAAGTGGCAATTCCGTAGGAAGCTAGAGACAGAGACAGATACATGCCAGCTATGGCAGGGAGTGCAGGCCATTACAGCCTACAAAGAGAGGGCAAACACTATATAGATGACACTTTCCTTATTCTAATATATCCTAATTTCAAAGATTCATCTTCCAAAAGCATGAGCTACGATATTCCGATCTCTTTAATCCAACAAATCAAACTCTGTGGCTGTTATTTTATGTAGCTTTAATTAGTTGATAAAACAGATAAACGTTTTGCATAGCTTTGCAGTAAGACTTTCATAACGATGAAAAACAAAGCATTTGATGTATAATGATAGAGATATAAATGCATATAAAGAACCTCAAACTTTGAAGAAATGCAAAAAAGTATTTAAAGAGACAAAAAAATTAAAAGAAAAATTTCTCATGTTCATGCTTCCTTTACATGTTGTTGAGTAATGAGTAAGCCATTAGTCTGGGTGAATATTACGACATATTACATCGTAGTCACTATAGTATCACGGCAAACAATAGTCTCTTAAAGAGACAGGCACAAAATTAACTAAGTGTTAAAAACCACAAGGTTTTAACCTTTACACACTGTAGATGGCTATGGTGCTCCACTACCTGACGAGCTGAACACCTTCTATGCCCACTTTGAGATGAACCAAACAGTGCTGATTAGAACCCCTGAAAAGGCTGACAACTCTGTGATATCTGTCTTTGAGGGCGACGTCAGAACATCAATCAAGAAGGTGAATCCTCGCAAAGTGTCAGGCCCTGGCAGAGTACTGAAAATCCATACCAACTAGCTGGAGTGTACACGATCATTTTCAACCTCTCATTGCGGCAATTAGAGGTTTCCACGTGCTTTAAAAGGGCATCAATCATCCTGGAACCCAAGAGGAGCAGTGTGAGCTGCCTCAATGACTACTACCCAGTAGCACTAACTTCTACTGTGATGAAATGGTTTGAGAGGCCAGTCATGGCTGGAATTGACATGTACCTAAGCAAAGATCTGGACCGACTGCAATTCACCTATCATCACAATCGCTCCACAGCAGATGCCATATCGTTGGCTCTCCACTCAGCTCTGGATCTCCTCGAAAGCAGCAATTCAAACATACGGCTGCTCTTCAGCTCAGCCCTCAGCCGAGGTCAAGAAACTAGGCCTCTGTACCGGGGATCCTTGACTTTCTCATCAGACAACCACAGTCAGTATGAATTGGAAACAATGTCCTCTCCTCACTGAGTATCAACACAGGCACACCCCAAGGGTGTGTGCTTAAGCCCACTGCTCTGCTCATTATACACCCATGACTGTACAGCCAGGCACAATTGTAATGCAGTTCTCAAGTTTACCAATGACACCACAGTTGTCGGCAGAACCACAAATGGCAATGAGGAAGCGTACAGGAGGGATAGATCAGCTCATTGAATGGTGTAATGACAACACACTTGGACTCAACATTAGCAAAACCAAGGAAATGATTGTGGACTTCAGGAGAAAGTCGGGGGAACACAACCCAGTCCTCATTGAGGGCTCAGTAGTGGAGAGGGTCAAGAACATCAAATTCCTGGGTGTCAACATCTCAGAGGATCTGTCCTGGGGTCTCCATGTTGATACAATCACAAAGAAGGTGCGCCAGCAGTTATACTTTGTGAGGTGTCTGAGGAATAAACTCCAGAGCGTTGCTAACTCGGCCTGTGACATCACAGGCACCAGACTTCACTCCATCGAGGACATCTACATGAGGCGGTGTCTTAAAAAAGTGGCCTCTATCCTCAAAGACCCCGCCACCCAGGCCATGGCTTCTTCACTCTGCTACCATCGGGAAAGAGGTACAGGAGCCTAAAGGTGAGCACTCGATGGCACAAGGCCAGCTTCTTCCCCATTGCCATCAGATTCCTGAATAATCCAAGAACCATAGACACTGCCTTACTTTTTGTGCCCTATTATTTTTATTTTCTCTTTTATAGGAATGCTGTAAGATGATTATAATATGAATGTTTACACCAGGATGCTGCCACATTTCATAACGTGTTCATGACAATAAATTCTGATTCTGAGAAAACATAATATTAAGCAAGAATTTGCATCTTTAAAATGAAACAGCAATCCTGCAGGATGTCTTCTAAATTAAGTTTAGATTTTATTAAATCAATTTTTTTTAAAACGTAGGATCTCCAAAAGATTATTTTGTAGTTGCTCCGCTTACTTTCCATGTAATATTTTACCTGTCCTGAAGGCACTCTTTTTGATACTCGCCAAAGGCATTTCTTGTTTTAAACTCACCAATTTTGAGTTGCCTACTTGAATGCAATGTTGCTGAATGCACCAGGATGCTGTGTCAAAGAGCACTATTTTTCCTTCACTTAACGCGCACCATAATTTTGGATTTGCATTGCCATCTTCTTCTGGGTGAATCTGATTACCTAACAAAATCAAATGTTTTAGTGTTTTCACAAATAAAAAACAAAAGTAAATAAACTTTCTCTTTTTTTTTTAATCACATTGATTTAAAATTGACATCGTGCAAAACCCAAAGAATGGTGAAATTTTCTCGGGCTGCCTGCTCTTCTATTTATTACTCTTGCTTTTATCTCCTTAACCCAGAAAATTATTGTTAGAACTCAGTGTCAATGATTAGCTTCTACATCCTTTCTCATTAAACTATTACAACAAACATTTGCACATAAAAATAATAATACAGGCTAGAAAATAAACTGCAATGAATCACATTTCCTTTCCCCTTTACAAATGAATCTTATAGTGTTCAAAACAAAGAAATGCTGGAGAAACTCAGCAGGAGAGCACGATCCAGTCCTCGTCGAGGGATAAGCAGTGAAAGTGTTAATAACTTCAAATTCCTGTGCGTCCACATCTCAGAGGGTCTGTCCTCGGGCCTCCACATCGTTCCAATCACAAACAAGGCTTGCCAGTGGCTATACTTCATGAGGAGTTTGAGGATATTTGGTATGTCACCAAAGACTCTCAAAATTTCTGCAGGTGTACTGTGGAGAGCATTCTATGTTAATTGGGCCAGCGACATCATGGACATTAGTCTTCACTCGATTGAAGACATCTACAAGAAGTGGTATCTTAAAAAAGCAGCCTCTAGGGGGTGTGCCACGTGATGACGTGGGGTTAGACTGATAATCCCTACTCTCCTCGAAAAAGTGAAGGAAAAGGCTATAAAAGTTACAGAAAATATAGAAGACATCAACAATGCCACCAAAGAAGGATAAAGGACTTACTGTTGTACAAGAAACTGAGCAGGAAAAGGAAGAAAAGGAAGAGAGACCTACCTTAAGAAAGGATCCTGGAGCTGTTCATAAGGTGGTATCCAAAGGAGAGAGGCCAAAAGCTGGGGAGATCTTGGACACAGCTGCACAAGGTCTCCCCCAACAATGGCTGCCGACTTCATGTGAAGAAGTGACCCAGTTAGATTTTTTTCGGCAATCCATGGAAGAGTTAACTGATGAAGTAGGGAAGAATGGTGATAAGATGGAAAGATCAATACAACAGGTGGACACAAGATTTAAAATAGTGGATGGAAAAATCAAAGGGAATGAATTAGAGATTCAAAATCCTAAAGATCAAATGAAGCAATCAAAAGCAGAAGCAGCTGCTAAGCATGATCAGTTAACGCAAAAAATAGACGTTTTGGAAAATTTTAGTAGATGGAATAATATCAAGATTGTTGGACTTAAAGAAGGGGACGAGGGTCAAGACTTAAAAAAAAATTCTGCAACAGTGAATACTGTAACCTTTGGGTCAGGCTGCATTTCAAGGTGATCTGGAGATAAAACGAGCCCATAGTGCACTGAGACCTAAACCTCAACCTGACCAAAGGTCCCGTCCAATACTTGTCAGATTCTTTCGAATATGAAGTAAGAAAGAGAGAAGATATTGGAGGTGGCAGCGAAACAAGCTAAAGAAAGACAATCACCTTTGATATATATGGAAATAAGATTCTTTTAATCCAGATATAAGTTTTGATTTGTTGAAAAAGAGAAAGGAGTTTAATCCAGTTAAAGATGTATTGTGGAAAAAAGGCTATGCCTTTCTTTTGAGATATCTGATTTGAAAGTATTCGTCCCGTGAGGGAGGAATAGATTTTTTACTGAGCCTAATGAGGCAAAGGTATATGCCGATTCATTGCCTGTTAAAGATCAGCAGATGGTTGTAGACACTTGAATTCATTATATAACTAAGAGGTTTTGCTGTAAATGAAAATAAATTGAATTTTGAGAGTTTAAAAGGTGGGGGGGGGGGAGGTTTAACCTATATTGTGCGTGATCTGATATACTGGATAAGATTAATGGATTAAAAGGTCTATTGATAAGCTTATAGTAAGGGATGGTCTGATGTTTCGAGTGAGTGGGAAATGCGATGCTGACCACTACACACTCTAATGAAACCAGTTTTGCATCCCGTACAGATCAGAGTGATAGAGACGCGTTAACATCACGCGTTTCTGGGATTATTCCTTGTCTTTCTTCTATTTTTTTCCTTACTTATCTTTTTTGTTTTTGGTTCTTAGCCTGGACTGTTAAAAGATGTAAGATATTATATGGGAAGGGTTGGGTTGGATGGGGAGATGGAGGTGGACGCTGGAGGGATATAGGATTTAATTTTGATGTATCATGGCAGGGAAATTGTCATTAATGGAATTCAGGATATGATAAAGAGAAAAAGGTTATTGAATTATATGAAAAAAGCTGAAGTAGATGTGGTTTTTATACAAGAAACTCATTTAACAGAAATAGAACATATAAAACTAAAGAGAGATTGGGTAGGTGGGGCATTCTCTTCATTTAATTCTAAAGCTAGAGTAGTGATATTAATAAATAAAAGTTTACCAATTGAAATACTGGATGTTTTTTCTTTGGCTTGGCTTCGCGGACGAAGATTTATGGAGGGGGTAAAAAGTCCACGTCAGCTGCAGGCTCGTTTGTGGCTGACCAGTCCGATGCGGGACAGGCAGACACGATTGCAGCGGTTGCAAGGGAAAATTGGTTGGTTGGGGTTGGGTGTTGGGTTTTTCCTCCTTTGCCTTTTGTCAGTGAGGTGGGCTCTGCGGTCTTCTTCAAATACTGGATGTAATGACTGATAAAAGTGGGGAGGTATATGATGATAAATTGCAAAATATATTCTGAATATGGGACCACGATGAATAAATATGCACTGAAGGTAGATGATGTAAAATTTATACAAGATGTTTTTATGCAAAAGGGAAAAAAAATTATGGGAGGAGACTTTAAATTTACCTTTGATTCCAAGTTGGATAGATCAGGAGGAATTATGGTTAAAAATAAGGTGACAAAGGATGTGAAAATTTTATGAATGAAATGAAACTTGTTGATAGTTGGAGGAAAATGCGTCCTGATATTAGAGATTATTTATTTTATTCTTATAGGTATGACATATTCCCATCTAGATATGTTTTTAATCACCTCTCAACTCCAGACAAGAGTTCATATCAGGCAAGGATATAGTCTGACCATTCACCTTTAGTTATGTCAGTTTTAATGGAGGAGGAGCAAAATATAGGTTATAGATAGAGATTAAATACAGCATTGTTGAAAAGATGTTTTGACTTTATATGGACCTGAATGAACATTCTGTTACTAATAAGTTTGTGATATGGAATTCTTTGAAGGCTTATTCAAGAGGACAAATAATAAGTAATAAGCTAAGGTTAAAAAAGAATATATGTCTGAAGTTAATTCTTTGGAAAATAAATAATAAATTTGGAAAAAGAATTGCAAAATCAAGGGAATGATGAACAAAGGAAAATATTGGATTTAAAGTATTTAAAATATTGGATTTAAAGAAATTGAAGCATAATATACAAACATTTAGAGTAGAGAGGGATACAAGACAAACACCACAAAAATATTACAAACTGGGGGATTGAGCTCAAAGTTTTAGCATGGCAATTGAAGACTGAACCAAGTATCAAGAACAACAGTAGCTGTAAAAGAAGATTTGGGTCATCTTACTTAGAAAACACAAGGTATTAATGATGTGTTTGTGAAATTCTATAAGAAATTATATAAATCGGAATATTTGAAGGATGAGGTTAACATAGACAAATATTTGTCCAAAATTACATAGAAGACAGAATTAACAAATCCATTTACAGTTACAGAATTATATGATATATTGATGTCTTTACTGAACAATAATGTTCTAGGGGAGGATGGTTTCTCTCCAGAGTTCTATAAAGAATTTAAAGAGTTATTAATTCCGATATTTATGGGGTTGTTAGATCAAATGGAAGATCTTTGGGACTTAGCTGAGTCATTTAAAACTGCGTTAATAACAGTTATTCCTGTAACGATCCCAGAGGACCTAAAAACCCAGCAGCAATAGATATTCACCAAGACAAATGGTTACTTAAACAAAAGTTGCTTTTAATTATCTTTAAACATGAAAACAGAATCACATTTTAACTTATCACTATTGACTTAACTGACCTAACTTAACCCCCTTCTAATTCTAAGCACACGTGTATGTAATGTGTGCATGTAAGTTCAGAAAAGTTCTTTGATTCATAGTCCAATCTCACTTCTCATTCCTCCAAGTTCACTGGTTGCAGGCAATTCTTATACTGTGCATAGAATTTAACATTTACAAAGTTCACCAGGCTTTGGTGCTTGAAAGGTAAATGGTTACCATTCAGGAATGTTCTTGTCAGTGTTGAGAGAGAGATGTGTTGTACACTGGACACCCACTACTGATTCCTTTTTAATCAGCCTCTTCAGTGTCTTGCCGAAGAAACTTGCCCCCTCAGAGTTCTCCAGATGATAATCTCTTTCTTTCAGGTCACCAAAGAATGTCTTTTTATTTCTCTTATTCCAAGTGAAACATTGGGCACTCTCCAAAGCTTTTGCAAAGGCTCTGAGACTGACATGTCTAGCATTAGCAGAGCTCCAGTATTTTAAATTACGTCTGTTTTAAAGTGTTTGTATGTGACCTACACTAACAAACCTGCCCCAATTTATCTCCCAAAAACATATCTATATACTGTCACATTCCAAAAAAAGGGAAGGACCCTTTGCTTCCATCTTCATATAGACCAATTTCATCTTTGAATACTGATTATAAAATTTTGTCCAAACTAATAGCTAATAGATTACCTAAATTGATTAATATGGACCAAACAAGTTTTATTAAAAATAGAAGATCAGCCGATAATATTGTTAGATTTTTAAGTTTAACGGATATGGCTCAGAAAAGAAAAATACCATCAGTGTCTTTAGCTTTAGATGCAGAAAAGGCATTTGATAGATTAAAATGGGACTATTTATTTAAAGTACTGAAGATTTTTGGAATTCTGACAAATTTTATAAACTAGATAGGAGTATTATATAATTCTCCAAAGGCTAAGGTAGTATAAGGCAAATTTATAAGGCTTTTATAAGGCAAATAGACAAATATCAAAATGTTTTTTGTTGGAAAGATCATCTAGACAAGGCTGTCCATTATCTCCTTTTTTTATTTGCATTAACTATAGAACCTTTAGCTGAGATTATTAGAAGTGATAATGAGATTGAGGGCTTTAAGATACATGATAAAGAACATAAAATTAGTCTTTTTGCAGATGATGTAATATTATATCTTACAAACCCTGAAAGCTGATTACAAAAAGTAAATGAGTATGGGTTAGTATCAGGTAACAAAGTAAATACTGATAAAAGTGAAGTGATACCAATGATCGAGACAGACTATGTCCAAGTTAAGAAAAAGGACAAAATTTAAATGGCAGATTGGTGCAATTAAATATTTAGGAATTAATGTTGATAAAATTTAAATAATTTATTTAAACTAAACTACATACCTTTATTGAGGAAAATTAAAGAAGATTTATAAGATGGAAAGATTTGCCAATTTCTTTAATAGGAAGGATTAATTGTGTGAAGATGAATATCTTTCCTAGAATACAATACCCTTTTCAATCTTTACCAATTTTTGTACCAATAATGTTTTTTCAGGATTTAAATAAAAGTGTAAGAAAATTTATTTGGAGGGATAAAACGCCTTGGATGGCATTGGAAAAATCAACATGGAAATTTGATCAAGGGGGATTTTGATTGCCTAATTTTAAAAATTATTATAAAGCAGCTCAACTTAGATTTTTGTCTTCCTGTTATCAGACCGATGAAAAGATGCATAGTTGCAAATTGAAATGAGTAAAATAGGAGAAAGTAATTATGCACACATTTTATATCAATGGCATGAGGGATTTTTAAAAGGAAAATTAGATCCACCAATTTTGAGGCATAAACTCAGAGTATGGAATGGAGAACATGTAGAAAGAGGAATGAAGAATTATCAGTTTACTAAAATTATATTAAATCATAATCCTTTAATTCCTTTTATAGTTAATAATTGTTATTTCGATGTTTGGTATAATTGTGAAATAAAAAAAACAAAGGATTTTTTTGGGATACATTTTTTTTTAACTTTTGACCAATTGAAAGATGAATATAATATTCCACATTATATATTTTTTCTTATTATCAACTTAAATCATATTTAAAAAGAAAATTAGGGAGAAATTTTAAATTATCAGAAAAAAGTCTATTACTAATATGTATATCAAATAACAAGAGACTATTCAGAAAAAAAGATTTATTCAAATCTAAATCCATATGAGAAAAAGATTTAAGCATACAGATTCAAGAAGAAGAATGGTCAAAATTGTAACTAATACAATGAATGTATAATACAATCAAATGATACAATTTAATTTTTTACATTAATTATATTATACTCCATACAAATTGCATGCACTTCATTCAAATTTTTCTGATCAATGTTTTAGATGTAATAAAGAAGTAGAATCTTTCCTGCCTGCAGTCTGGCAATGCGAAAGGATATAAGTATTTTATTGGGACGAGTTTTGAAGACGCAAATTTTGAAGAATCCCAGAGTATTTTTATTGGGAGATAGTTCCCAACTGAAGTTAGATATTTATCAAAAGAAGTTTTTAAGTGCAGCAATAGCAAAGAAATCTGGTGATATTGTGGGGTTAAATAGATGGCGAAGAGAATGATTAAACTGTATATCACTAGAGAGAATTTACGAAATCAACCAGAAAAATTTGATAAGATTTGAAAACCCTTCATGGATTTTATTGCTATGAATTTACCTGCAGTGTCCACCATGCTCCCATCCAACCCACCCTAATTAGTTATGGTTTAAGATTATTATGTAAACTACAATTAATTAATTAAAAGATATAGGTTTATTAGACAGGCTTTTCCTTTTCCTTTTTTTCTCCATGTTTTTGGGGAGGGAGGGAGTGGGTGGAGGGGAGAAGATATATAAAAACTGTATTACTTTTGTGTCGTGGTTTTTATTATTCTTATGGATAAATACTGTATATGTTTTAATAAAAATGGAAAATAAAATTTAAAAAAAAGAAAGTAGCCTTTATCCTCAAGAACCCCCACCACACAGGCCATGGCCTCTTCACACCGCGACAAGAAAGGGGTCCAAGAGCCTGAAGATGAGCACCCAATGGGACAAGGATAGTTTCTACAGATTTCTGAATGGACAATGAACCAGACACAACCACGGTCTCTCCTATGTTTGCATTATTTATTTACTTTTGAAATGCCATTTTTGCACTGTCAATGCTGCCGCAAGGAACAGCAAATTTTGTAACTTGTCCATGACAATAAATTCTAATCTCACAGCATCCATTAGAGCTAAAGAAATAAAACCAACATTTCAGGCTTGAGCCCTTCGTCAAGGTTTGAGTAAAAAGCAGACAGGTGTCTGAATTTAAAGGTTGGGGAGTCAGGAAGAACAGGCAGCAGAAGGAGTACAGACCAACAGACAAAAGGTCTTAATTGGATCTGCCAGGAGAGGAGAGGTGAGATTTGATTGTGAAGGATGGGTTGATTTTGGCTCTGACAGAGCGAGAGGAAAGGAGACAGGGAAAAATGGAAGGAGGGTGGGCGCTGACAGAAACTTGAGAAATCGATATTTATGCCATCCACCTGGAGAGTGCCCAGATGGAACAATTTGCAGGTGGTCTCAGTCTGGCAGTGCATGAGGCCTTGGACAGACATCAGGAAGGAAATGGAGTGGATAATCAAAATGGACGCCACTGGGAGATCCCCACCACTGAGGTGGACAGAATTGAGGAGCTCATCGAAATTATCTCCCAGTCTGCATCCAGTCTCTCCAATATGGAGGAAACCACAAATAGGCATCAAATGCAGTAGATGACTCCTGCAGATTCACAAGTGAAGTGTTGCTTTACTTGGAAGGACTGTTTGGGGCCCCAAATGGTTGTGAGTGAGGAGGTTTGAACACAAGTGGAGCATCTCCTGCGGTCACAGGAGTAGATGCGAAGGGGGCAATTCGAGGGAAGGGAGATGTGAATGAGGGAGTCACAGAGGGAGCAGTCCTTGTGGAAGGTGGAGGGGAGTGAGAAGGGAAGGTGTGTGTGGTGGTGGAATCACATAGTAGGCAGCAGAAATAATAGAGGATGATATATGGGACGCGGAGGCTGATGGGATGAGAGGTAAGGACTAGGGGAATCTTGTCCTTGCTGTTGCTTTGCGGTAGAGGGGGCCAGGACAGATGTGCAGGTAATGGAGGATATGCAGGCAAGGACTGATTTTATGATGGTCATGGGTACACCTCATATTCCATCTGGCCACCCTCCAAATGGATAGCATTAACATAGACTTCTCCGGTTTCTGTTAGCCCCCCACCCATCTCCATCTTTTCCTGTTTCCTTTCCTCCAGCCCTGTATATCTCTTGCCTTTTCCCTCTGTTTCATTTCAGAGCCAGAAACAACCCTCTTTCCCCCAATCAATTCTCACCTTTCCCTCTCCTGTCCTCCTATCATTACCAATTTAACACCTTTTGTCTGCTGGTCTTTACTCCTCCCCATGCCTATTCTTCCCATCTTCCAAGACTTTTACTTCAGGCAGTGCCAGCTGTTTTCTCATAAAATGAAGCAGGGGTCAGGCCCAAAATGTCAGTAATATATCTTTGTCTTCTATGGACACTGTGGGACCTGCTGAGTTCCTCCAACATTTCTTTGTTTTTACTACAATCACAGCGTCTGCAGACTTTCATGTTTTGCTGATAGTGTTCATGAAGTTTAAGAGCGATTCCTTTTAATCACCACTGATTTGATAAAATTTGAACAAAAAAAGTTCACTTTTGAAGATTTAACAATTATTAATCAAATACTAATATAATATCTAATTACTTCAAATAACTGATTTTTTTTTACCTGATGTATACAATAGCGCATTCACAGCTTGAGGACTAATTTGACCAGCAAAAGGATTTATCTTGTGTTTTAAAGTCTCCAATGTTGTTTTAGGAACCACTAGAAAACATTTACAATAAAACAGAGGTAACAAAATATAAAATTGAAATAATTTTAAAACAATTTGAAATACCTGTACAAAATATAAAATTGAAATAATTTTAAAACAACTTTAAATACCTGCCTACAAGAACATTAATGTTGGATAAGAAAGCTGTTGGAGTGTAGTAGGAATGGGAAAGGTTTACAGAGGGAGTATGCTAAGAACACAAAGAAGTATGTAAATGGAGCACTGAAGATCTTGGGCCAATTGCACAGAAAGTATTTTGAAAATATGAAAATACAAAAAAAAGATTTTGAGAACATGGGCAAGGGCATAGGGGGAACTGAAAACCAAAGTGTAGCCAGAGTCAGGAACTGGAGTACAGAATGTAGCCAGAAATACGAAAATGTGAGCTCAGATTACGAGAAGCTGCCAGACACAAGGGTTTTGGTGGACTACAAGTGTTCGGAATCAAAGTAAGCAAAGAGGGAGGATAGAGGCGGTGGCATCTAATAATAATATTATTTATTGTCATATACATTGCACAATGTGCATTTGCACTGTAATTCTTACTTGCAGTAGTGGGACAAATACTTCGTAAAAAAAAACAGGGTGAAGTTGCTTTTTATGAGAGGATGGCACCAGTGCATCAATAACAAATACCATGTGATGCTTTTAATTCACTGTCAAAATGGAAGGGAATTTTTAAGAAATGCCACCCACTTTTGAAAAATAGTTGTGCACTTCAACATTTTCTGTAATATGAGAATGAACATTCAATTTGTAAAAAATTAGATGGGCCTTTCGACAAGTGATTTAAATACAAGTTTTAGACAAGTAAATATTCAGTAATTTGTGCTTCTAGTTATATTTTATGAGTAAATAAACAATGCTGTTCCAGATTCTGAAAAATAAATAACAAGATAAAATTCAGAAAGATCACCTCAGATAAGAAAGATTTTTTTTTTGAAATTTTATTTGACTTTCCAAATTTGAACTCCGTTATCAATATTACCAGTGTCAATGTTAATATCAGCATTGACTAGTTTACAGTTCTCAATTCTATGCAAAGTTCTCTGCAGAGTTCAAGCTCTTTCCGTCCCCCTCCCACCCCCCACAGACTCTCAACATTTAACACTTAACTAACCATAGTTACACACGATTTTGAAGATATTCACAACAGAGGTATTTTGTGGGTTTGTCACGGTAGGCTGCTTTCTTTTCTTGACTTCACCTGGTTGGGATAGGATGGATTCCCCCCACACCCGCCCTCCCCCCCCACCAATTAAAGAGTAGACGGGGAAGGTAGTGCAGTGAGGCACGATGACCCACACTAGAGCCATGCTACTACAGAATTTAAGTATGGTTGCCAAATTTTTTAAAAAAGTATCATACTTTTTTCTTAAGTTATTTTCTCCAGGAGGATACAACTTTGCATTTCCTTGTTCCAGCGCGCAATGCTCAGGCAGGAGTTGGATTTCCAGGTAAACACTATGCATTTCCTGGCCACTGCCAATGTGATCATTATGAATTGGATTTGAAATTTGAACAGCTTCATTGTAAGTCTTATGTCAGTTATATTTCCCAACAGGAACAACTCGGAATCCTGAGGGAATTCTTTGTCTATAATTTTTCCTAGGACTTGACCTAGTTCCACCCAAAAGGCCTCACCTTGGTACACATCCAGGTTGTGTGCACATAGGTTTCTGACTTATTTCCGCATCTAAAGCATTGATCTGATCATTCTGGTTTAGATCTGTTCAATTTTTGCAACGTCAGGTACAGCTGGTGCAGAAAATTATATTGCACCAGCCTGTACTGCACATTAATGACTGCAGTCATGCTGGTCCAGCACAGGTTGGACCAGCACCACTCATCAATCACTATTCCTAAGTCCGACTCCCATTTCTGTCTTGATTTGTGAAGGCCTGCTTTGGGTCCTTCTCCTTGGAGCAAGAAATACATTGCTGAGATGAACTTCCATGTATTCTTTTATGTCACTATGCCTCTATGTCACTGCACTCTGGTAGGGCCATAGTTGGACCTAATTTATCCTGTAAAAAAGATCTTATCTGGAGGAAGCAATGGAACGTCTTATTTGATAAATCATACTATTGTCTGAGTTGTTCAAATTATATAAGTAGCCCCTGCTCGTAACAGTCCTCTATGCGCCTGATGACATTACAATGCCAGGCATCTAGAATCTTGTTACCTACTGTCAATGGTATTAATCTATTTGGAGTCAGGGGTGTTTTTGGGGACAGCCCCACTTTAATTCCTAAATATTAGATGATTTTATTCCAAATAAGAATAATTTGTTTTAGTATAGGGCTTCCTTTTTTCCCATTTAATTTGGTGTCCCATTTAGAAATAAAGTCCTCTGCTACCTTCTTGCCTACTACATGCAGGTCAATTTGTGCCCAGGATGATACACCTTCCCCCTTCAAAGAGTGAGGCAATGTATCTCGACTGGGCTGCCCAATAGTACATCTTGAAGTATGACATTTGTAATCCACCAAGACTGTAATCCCAGGTCAATTTTTCCACAGAGACCCTGGCTACCTTTCCATTCCATAAAAATGTTCTTACTCGTGAGAGCAAATTATGGAAGAATCCCCGGGGCATCGCCACAGGCAGGGTCTGGAAGAGATACTGGAGCCTCAGCAACACATTCATTTTAATATAGTTGACTCTGCACACTAAGGTTATGGGCGGGGACATCCACCCATTTAAGTCCTCCTCAATTCTCTCAAGCAAGGGGGCATAATTTAGTTTATATAAATTATTCAAGTTATTGTGCATTCTGACTCCCAGATATCTGATCCCATTTTATGGCCACTTGACTGTTTTCTTGGCTGTAATCCCCTTAGTGAGTGGCATGATTTCACTCTTGCTCTGATGAAGCCGGAGATCTCCCAGTAGTCCTCCAGAGTAGAGCGCAGTTTGGACAATGAGCGTTTTGGGACTGTCATATATATCAGTAAGTCATCAGGAAATAAGTTGACTTTATGTTCTTCCTGGCCTGCTCTAAAACCCTTGATGTCTGGGTCCTAGCGAAAGGCTTCGGCTAGTGGCTTTATGGTTAGTATGAACAGTGCTGCAGATATCGGGAACCTTTGTCTGTTTGATCATGTCAGTGGGAAAGCAGGAGAAATTTTTCTGTTGGTCACCACTTTAGCCTTGGTTATAAAAGTTGGCCATAGTCCCAATTTTGTTTTAGGAATTTAAATAGAAAATCCCACTCCAATCTGTTAAATGCCTTTTCTGCATCCAGGGCCACAGCTAAACCTCTCTCATTTCTGGTTTGTCCCAAATGCGTTATACTCAACAGTCTGCCAATGTTATCCGCTGCATGTCTTTTTTGCACAAAACCTGCTTGATCTTTGTTTCTAGATGGGTAATTTCCTGTTCCAATTCATCCACCTCCCTCATATATTCTTTTTTAACTGTTTTGGTATATCCAATTATTTGACTTCTCAAATATGCTTTAAGGTGTTCCATGGGAGGAATGTATCTGGCGTAGAGGTACAGATGGCCTCACAAAACAAGCCTTTCTGCATTCTTTTAAAGCTACAAGACTCCGGCTTCTTTAGCAACAATGTATTAAAACACCATCTGTATGCTGTGTCTTGCTTATCTGACATTTCTACTGTTAATGTCAGGGGTGGTTGATCTGAGAGAAGTCTCTCCATGTACTCAGTCTCCATGATCCTACCCTTTACATGAAAAAGTCTATTCTAGAGTAGGACTCATGGTGTTTTGAGTAGAAGGAATAATACCTGTCCCTCAGATGTTTCCGCCTCCGCACGTCTAACAAATTGATCTCCTTTATACAATCAATGGTAGCCTTCACCGCCTTTGCTTTAGTTATTTTCTTTGTTGACTTATCTAAGACAAGATTCAGACAAAAATTAAAATCTCCCCAAATCAGGATGTTCTCTTTTCCCTCTGCCAATTTTAGGAAAATGCCTTATGAACTTTTCATCATCAAAGTTGGGGGCGTACACATTGACTAAAGTTCAGGATTATGAATATATTTGACAGTGTACCATTACAAATTTTCCTGTTCTGTCTGTGGTTACATTCTGTACTCTCATTGGAACACGCTTCCTTATCAGAATTACCACCCCACCTTGCATTTGAGCTGAACGAGAGAATATTACCTGGCCCACCCATCCCCTTTTTTAGTTTTTGGTATTTCCGCTCCGTTAACTGTGTTTCTTGGAGAAAGGCCAAATCTGTTCCTTTTTTTTAATGTGTGCCAAGACTCTTTTCCTCTTCACCGTCCTGTTCAAGCTGTTAACGTTGAAACGAACATACTTTATATTCTTAGCCATTGCCCCAGACACTCCCAGACCTGTGTTTATCCCATACCGCAACCGCCCTGTATCCATCTTTTGTCCAACCATTTCTCTTCAGCCTGCCATGTCCATGACAAACCCTGAGAAAAAAGAACAGAAACAAGGACCACGAACCCCAAAAGGACAAGTAGAAGGAAAAAAATTCAACAAAAAAGGAGAAAGGAAAACAAACAAAAATAACACATAGTACATCAAACTCTGTTCCCTTGCCAATATATATTTTGCATTTATTATCTCCTTCCTTTTAATAAGATTTCTTATTCTTACCTAAATTCTTCATTTGGTCAAAATAAGCCAATTTAGAAGCAGCATAAATGGCCCGTGACTGCATGCATCCAACCACAGCATCCATTAATAAAACATTTGTCAGTGCTTGCTGAATGTACTGTGGATCCTAAACAGTTAAAAAAAACATTCACAAATCTTATTTTGATTTTACTCCATGTACTTTCCTTCACTTAACTAATAATGATAACCCAATGCTGACCTGAATATAATTGCAAGAGAGTGAATTATCTCCCCAGTGCTGCCCTGTTTGAATCAGTGCAATGTTGTCTGCATATAAAACCCAGCTTCTAATTGTCCTCTCAAGAAAGTTTCCAATTTTACATATTTAGATAAAGGTAACATATTTTCAATACAGTATTGTCTTTTCCTCTCTTTCAGCCAGCAAAGCACAAGGACAGCTTCTTCCCCGCTGCCATCAGATTCCTAAATAATCAATGAACCACAGACACTGCCTCACTTTTCACGCACTATTATTATTAGTTTTTAATAGTAATGGTGTAAGATGGTGATAATATGAACGTTTGCCCTAAGAAGCTGCTGCAAAACAATGAATTTCATGACTTGTTCATGACAATTAATTCTGCTTCGGAAGATTTACGATATTAACCCTCATACTTAACTGTTCATTTTCCATTACATCACAGGTAAGCTATTATGACCTGGATCCAGCTCTTCCAATTCTGCAACCATTTCTCTGCTCTTGGAGCATCTGGTTGGCATTATTTTGGTTGAGTTACAATTTCCTTCAGATCATCATCAAATGAATCATTTTGAATTTCTGCAGTTAAATTGCAGCACATCCTGTTTAACTACCATCCATGCTTGCTTAAATATAAAGCTCCCTGATAAACAAAGACAACTTACAAAATACACTCTGCTTCTTGCTACTTTTCTATCTAGCTATAAGTTTAGGAGATCAGGGCAATTCTAAACCTCTCCGTCACGATTTGCTTAAATCAGAATTTCATTAGCACAGACCCCTGAACCAAATCTGCTTATTTCAATGTCAATAGCATTCCACTGGCCCATCTTTAATGTCAGTTGGTAAGCCCTGTCCAAAACAAAGTCTTCCTTGATTATAGAGTCCAAGCTGACCTAACGACAAATCTAATCAACTTCAAATTCCATTTGAATTAATTAACTAGGGCTTCTGCACTCATCTTGACCATGAAGTCTTTTAAAAATGTCCTCATTGCAGTAACCTTAGTTACTGGTAGCTCCTCATGAAAAAAAGCAAAAGTTTACTATAAAATCTGGATAGACGTTTTTTTTTAATTTAAATATAGCGCGAAAGTTACCACAAATTTTGCAGTCAAGTATCCCGCAATTTGGGACATCGCAGGCATCAGCAGACCCGAAATGCAATGAGCTACCATCGTCCTGGGAGAACCGCCTTTCTGATCACGGTCTCTCCCTTGCCAGGTAAGTCTAGAATAGGTAGTGTTGATGGATTATAATTTCTCCACATTCGTTAAAATAAATGGAAGCTTTGGGTTATTAGAGTCTCATAAAACAAATCTGAAATAGTAAGCATTCAAAAAGATCATCAAACCTTGTGCGTATCTGCCATTGCTCTCCCAGCCCACATCTCTTTCACAATCAGATGCCAAAGATCACGTTCAGTCTTCAGGTTTCCAACAAATGGCTCTTTCTGTGCAGTTTTAATTTTCAGAGCAGGGATTCGAAGTGGGAAAAACATCACTGAAATACTTTCAACTTCCTAACAAAAGAGCATGTCACATTTTTTTAAAGAATTACTTCAGGAGGAGGCTGACAGTTTACATCATCCAAATTCACCTCCTCATATCATCATAGAACATATAACAAAAGCTTTGTTCCACACACCTACACTGAACATGATTCTACATTTATACTGATGGCATGATATGCATCCCTCTAATCCCTGCATATTTATGTGTCTATGTAGATGTTTCTTAAACCAGATTGTTGTATTTGCTTCCACCAATATACCTGAAAGCCTGTTTCAGGCACTGACCACTCTCTGTGTAAAACAATTTGCCCCACACCAATCCTTTAAACTTCACCTTAAACACATGTCCTCCTACATGCAATATTTTTACCTAGAGAGAAAAAGATTCACAAGATATAGGAGCAGAAGTAGAACCATTGGCCCATCGAGTCTGCTCCGCCATTCTAATCATGAGCTGATCCATCCACCCACTCAGCCCCACACACCGGCTTTCGTCCCATAACCCTTGATGCCCTAATGATATACCTGTCAATCTCTGTCTTTGATACACCCAACGACCTTGCTTCCACAGGCGCTTGTGACTGTCTATGATATTAATGCCTCTCATAATTTTATAAACTTCTATCAAGTCACCCCTCAGTCTCTGACACTAGAGAGAAAATAACCTTATACATCATACCCTGCAATCCAGACAAGGCCCCAGTAAATTTCTTCTGTACCCTTTACAAAGCCTCCACATAGTTCCTGTAATATGGCAACCAGAATAGCAGACAATATTCTAACTGCAGCCAAATTAAAATTTTACACAGCAGCAACATGGTTCTCTTGCTCTTGACCTTAGTGCCCTGCCCAATGAAGGCATACCACATGCCTTTTTTACAACTCTATCCACTTGTGTGACACTTTTCAAGGAGCTATTGCCCTGAATCTCAAATACTTCTGGACATCAGTACTTTTAACAGTCCTACCATTAACTAACTGTATACGCTCTCCCTTACATTTGACCTCCCAAATTTCAACACCTAACAGTGGTCTAGATTTAACTCCATCTGCCATTTCTCTGCCCTGATCTACATGCTGTTGTATTTTTTTATATAGCCCTCTACTGTCCGCAGCTCCACCAATCTTAGTGTGATCAGAAAACTTACTAAACCTCTCCCACCTGTTTTTATCATCTATATCATTTCTATAAGTCACAAACAACACTGATCCCAACACTGGTCTCAGATCTTCTGCCAGAATAGATCCATTCCATGACTACACTCTTTCCAGACAAGAGTGGTTGATGAGGTCAGGGCAGTCAGACTTTTGAAGTTTCTTCATGGTAAACTGATCCAGAAGGTATAGATGCATGGGATACATGGTGATTTGATCGTTTGGTTAAAGAATTGTGTGGTCCACAGAGGAAAGAGGGTGGTGGTGGAAGGGAGCTATTCTAGCAGAAGATCTGTGACCAGTGTTGTTCCGTTGGGATCAAATAGCAATGGGCTCAGAGTCCACCACTGGACATAGGCCACCAATCAAACAGCTTGAAAATATACCAGGGGTTGTAGGTCCATTGGGTGTAATTGGGCAGAACAGGCTCATGGGCCAAAAGGGCCTGTTACCGTGCTATATGTCTAAATTTTTTTTAAAGTTTCCTTCCAACAGGCCAGCTCACCTTAGAATCCATGTAATTTAACCTCCTTGCTCACACTGGATCGCATGTAATTTAACATTCCAGACCTATTTGCCATGTGGAATCTCATCAAAGGCTCGCTCAAGTCCATTGCCCTGCCCTCATCAACCATTTTAATCACCTCTTCAAATAAACTTTTTTTCTGATTCATGATGCACAATTTGCCATGTACAAGTCCATACTGGCTATCTCCAATCACTCTCTGACTACCCAAATGCTGAAAAATACTATTCATTGGAATCCCCTCCAACAATTTTCCAACACTGATATCCTAGCAGCAATCGAAATTCACCAAGACAAATAGTTACTTAAAAAAAAGTTGCTTTTAATTTTCTGTAAACATAAAAACAGGATCAAACTTTAACTTATTACTATTAACTTAACCTAACTTAACTCCCTATTAATTCTAAGTGTACATATATGTAATGTGTATATGTTCAGGAAAGTTCTTTGATTCACAGTCCAATCTCACTTCTCACTCCTCCAAGTTCACCAATATCAGGCAATTCTTATACTGTGCACAGAACTTAACATTTATGAGTTTTCACCAGGCTCTAGTGAAAAGTCATTGGACACACACAAGCTGATTCCCTCCGATCACTCAGTTCAGTGTCTTTTCGAAGAAATACCCCATCATGGGTTTTCCAACTGATAACCTCTTCTTCTAGGTCACCACAGAGTTCCACTCGTTTCCCTTATTTCAGGAAAAACAATGTAGCCAGCCACTTCCTCTTATAAGGACCACAAGGGTTTTTTCAACAGGCTAAACTCAGAACTCACAACCAATCTTCAAAATGGGGTTTCAACAAGCATCCAAAAGCCACTGCTGAAGTCAGTTCTCTCCCCCTTTCTCTCTTTCTAAGAGAGAAATCCTGTTTGGTTTTTTCTCTCTCTCTCTCTGTTTGCCAAACCACACCTCTTTGCAGGGCTCCAAACCCAATCTTTGAAAGATCTTTATCTGCACTTGAGCCCTTTTAAGTTATTTCCAAAAGCAGTTTTTGTTGTCTTCGCAAAGGCACTTGGAGCCTGGACTGTCTGGGTTGAGCAAAGCTCTTGCATTTTAAATAAGATGTCTTTTGTGACCTACACACTAAACCCCACCATCTATCTCTTTTAAAAACATATTTATATATATTAAATAATATACCTTGTAACAAATGGCATAACATTAGCCACCCTCCAGTCTTCTGACACTTCACCTAAAACTATACATTTTAACAGAAACTGTTAACAAATACAGTTAATATTATTTCATGTTACCAAAATAAAAGCCTCAAGAAAATAAAACATCAAAATGTTCATCATCATCTCCTCTCATATTTAATTAAATGTCATGATGGGGCGAATAGGGTATTTTAAACCCATTTTTGTACATCAATAGTATTACAAAATTTTGTTATTATTAATCTCTTTAAAGTTATAAAATATATTTTTTTAGTAAAGACTTTGTGGGTTTAAAAACAGGGAAAGACAATTACACACACAAAGACACATCACACATTTGTGTAATCAGATAAGAGAGGTTTTCTGTTGTCTCTTAATCCAAAGCAGTAAGAAATCTGGATTGTGCCATTGAAAGTCCAGAAGCAGTGGATGTTCAGAAGCACCTGTGTATACATCGCCATTCTGCTTGTTGGTTTATGCAGAGAAGTGGGAGGCATTTTCACGTATACTTTTGGAAGAGATGAACTTCAAACAAAACCAGTGGTGATATCATATCATGTGATTGGGACACTTCAAGAAGGAATCCTTAATATTGAACCATGTTTCATCTTAAGTTAGAAATGCAATAACCTTCAGTGGGAGAAGTATTGTTGTCAGGGAAGAAACACAGAATCAAGTGGCTTTGGAAGAAAATGGCCACTTTGACTGTCTCTTTGTCAAGAGAGGGCAGTTCTACAGGACCATTTGTAATGGTCACTTCATTTAACCTTTGCCTGGGGTGAAATCATCACGTGAAACACAAGTTCCAAAATGTCCACGCAAGAGTGGGGAATTTGTGAAAAAGTCATTCATAAGAAGAAATATTTCTCTGAAAGCAAATCTACAAGATTTTGTGAGTTTGAGAACTTTTGAACAGCAGTTTAAAGTCTCTGAGTTTCAACACAAAAGATTTCTAAACTGAACTTTAAAATAATCTCTTCAGAATTATGCCTGTGTAGCCGACTGCTACAAAGAAACACACATACACAGTGTGGCAGGTTAAGCTCACTCCTTTATTAGGGCTGGAAAGGCTGTTTTTAAACTGTTCAAGTTCCCGCTGTTTTTGCTGATTGACTGAGCACGAGGAGACAACTCCATAGACGAGTTCAGTGGAGGTTGCGTGGAGGTCTTCTTTTGGCGCTGTTCGGATGCCCAGTAGTGCCCATGGTAGCTCGTCTACCCAATTGGGGCCTTTGAGTCTGGTCATAAGGGTGGTCTTGAGGTGCCTGTGGAAATGCTCCACCATGCCGTTGGCTTGCGAGTGGTATACCGTTGTATGGTGTAGCTTAGCGCCCCACAGGTTGGCAATGTCGGTCCACAAACTGGAGGTGAACTGTGTGCCTCGGTCAGAAGTGATGTGCTGTGGCAGTCCGAATCTTGCAATCCAGGACGAGAGGAGTGCTTTGGCACAGGACCTGGTGGATGTGTCGGCCAAGGGGATTGCTTCTGGCCACCAAGTGAGGCAGTCGACCACTGTGAACAGATAGCGGAAACCCTGAGAGACTGGCAAGGGTCCCACTATGTCCACATGAATGTGGTCAAACCTGCATTGCGTTGGGGTCACCAATTGTAGCCGACCGCTACAAAGAAACACACACACACAGTATGACAGGTTAAGCTCACTCCTTTATTAAGGCTGGAAAGGCTGCTTTTATTCTGCTCAAATTTCTGCTGTTTTTGCCTTCTGACTTGAGTCATCCATATGAATAACAATGGGAGGCAGGAACATCCATGCATATGAATCCCCTTCTTCCCCAGCCTGTTTCTAGAGTTAGCTGGGCAACTTGACCAGCGCCATTTTAGGGCTGTTGTTCAGCTTCTACCCCCGCCAATTCATTGTCCTGGGAATCGCTTTAGCGATTTCTGTCTGTGTTTGCTACCGCGCGATGTGCCGGCCCGATCTCTGCAATTGCAGGCCGCCACACCTGAACTGTCTTCTTTGGCTTGGCTTCGCGGACGAAGATTTATGGAGGGGGTAAAAAGTCCACGTCAGCTGCAGGCTCGTTTGTGGCTGACAAGTCCGATGCGGGACAGGCAGACACGATTGCAGCGGTTGCAGGGGAAAATTGGTTGGTTGGGGTTGGGTGTTGGGTTTTGGGATATGCCATATACACACACACATATATAACACATATATTTGCACATAGTGGGGTTAAGTTTAGAGTTAAATAAGATTTTATATTATGAATAAAAGTTATTGTTTTAAAGATACCATTGTTTTGGTGAATTTCTATTGCTGTTGGTCTATGTCGTAACAACACTCAACTAATTATTAAGACTGGTTAACATCTATTCCATCTATTGTTTTCTACTGAAAACAGAATACATTCTTTTGTATAAAATGGACATTTTGGAGGCCATCAACTGAATTGTTAGAAAAGCTACAAAATGATGGCTGATTTACATGACAAATGTATAAGGAAGCTTGCCATTTAATTGAGTAGTGGCCCTTCGTAACACTACCCAAGTGGAGTAAGAGTAACCTGTAACTTTCTAAAAAGACAAAGGAAAATTACCAAGAATTCAAAAAGCTAAGTTATAAAAACAAATAGTACCAGAATGTATCTAAATTTGGTGATTTCAACATAGCCAGAATCTTTTAGAAGGAACAGTCGTTTCTGTGTCAATGCAATTTTGCCTACACCGTAGTTGGTCTTCACAGATGATGACAATTTAAAGACTCTCTCAGTTTTATCCAGGTATTCTATCACCTCCAGAGGAAGGTTAATTTCATGAGCCTCAGCTTCTGACTCTTTCCAAAAATTGTAGAAATCTTTAAACGTTTCAGGATCAATCTGTTTCAGATGCCCTTAAATACAAGCAAACATTAAATTCTTAGTGCATAACTTTCACTAAATGAGTATTCTCTGTTAAAGTTATAACTTCTTCAAAGCAGACATTAAAGCATTTTGCAAAGGCATTTGTCTTCTAACGTTTCACCATTATTCTTCAATGCAACATGTAAAGCAGTTGTGCAAGTGATTATCATTATTCATTCCACAGTAATAAAATGATCACATTTGGGTGAGATATATGCACACCAATTTTACAAATTGGAAAGCCTCACCCATATGAAATAAAGATTGAGTTATAATAGGAGGCATTTGCTCCAAGACTTTTTATCCATTAAAATTCATCTAGAAATGTGGCATGAGGTCAAAACAATCAAAACCTGAAACTGTTAAATCCATAATGCTGATCATAAAAAAATTCTAGCAGTTTAATGTATGACACATGCTTAAAAAAGTATGCTGAAGTACAAAGACATGTTATCAAACAGTATTAGGATTTTGGGTCAATTGCATTCCGCTGAATTATCAAAAATTGTCAAATGCAAAGCAGTTCTTCCTCACAGGTCATTAAAGGTAGAAAATATTAGCTGAAGCAAAGCCACAAATAAAGTCACAAGAGCTGCTTGAAATCTGGTAAGCTGAATTACTATATCACAACGCATAGATATAATTATGAATCAAAAGGGGTGGCATGTAACAAAAACATAAGAAATAGAGAAATAGAAGTAGGTTGTCTGGCCCCTCAAGCCTCTTATGCCATTTAATGAGATAATAGCTCATTTGACCATAGATTTAACCTCACTTACCATCCCTTAAACCTTAATGGCGTTAACCATATAACCATTTACAGAGCGGAAACAGGCCATGTCGGCCTTTCGAGTCCACACCGGTTCACTAGAACAACTTCACTAGCTCAAACCTCCTGCTCACTGCCATAACCCTCCAACCCCCTCACCTCCATGTACACATCCAACCTTCTTTTTAATGACAGAAGGGACCCTGACACAACTATCTCATTCGGAAGTTCTAATGCAAAAATCTATCCAACTGTATCTGAAATATATTTAATGAGGCAGCCTCCTTGGGCAGAGAAATACACAAATTCATTACTCTCTGGTAAAATCAGTTCTTCCTCATCTATCTGAAAACTACTCCCCTGACTTGAGGCCATGTCCCCTACCAGTGGAAACAGTTTTCCTGCTTCTGTCAAAGAATCTGGTTGCATGTTGCAGAAGCAATGAAAATCTGAAGTTACTTTCCGATGGATACAAAGACAATAAAAGATGAAAGAGAAACCACTAGATTAAAAGTACTCAATTAATCCATCAAAAATAACTAATTAGAAAAAACCTGGAGGCATGCAACTTTGAGAAGTATTAAAAAGCACTGTGATTTTTGTACAACATTAAACACTAAATCCATTGAACCTTTATCTGGAAAACCAGATAACTCCTGCCTATCATGGACAAATAATGTGGCTTATAAGTAAAATTTCTTTCCCCTTATCCACCCACAGGTACATATCTTAAAATTTATCTGATCTGATTTCTTAGCATCTATTTGCAATAAAATATATTAGATTCCTATGTAAATGACAGTAATAGTAATCCTTGGAATGTGGCAGTCTCAAAGGTATGTGCATTGGTGAGTGACTGGTCTTTGATGAGGAGGGTTTAAAGGAGGTCGGATATTGTGGCATTGATACTAGATGGGTAGGTGATCGATAAGTACTTTCATTTTTATACAGATGCCTAACCTTTTATCCGGGATCAGACACCTGCTGTTGTTCGGAATCATCCGGATTTCAGAATCATTTTGATCCCTTTAAGCAAATGCCTCACTCCTAGCTCCTGCCATCTTTGGGTGACCCCCCTCCCACCCCAGCTGTCCATTGACCCCCCCCCCACCCACCCCAGCCATCCTTCCATCACCCTCCACTTCCCAAACTAGTGCCAGACTATTTTGCCCCTTTAGCCAGGCTGAGCACGAAGGTGGGAGGGGGGGGGGTTCTGTGTACACCGTACAGAAGGCTCTCCACTAGAGCATTGGTCAGATGGAGGGTGGAGGTGACAGGGTGGCCCAAGAGCTCAGCCAAAAAGGCAGCCAGCATCAGCTGCTCAGAGCTGGTGGCCAAGCAGGGCAAAAGGCCGGATACGAGGTGCAAAGCTTCAGGAGGAGTGGACCATCGGGGCGGTGGAGTCGAGGGCCAGTGGCTTTCAGGTGCTCCACCAGCTCTGTTGCCAATCCCAGAGTTTACAGAGCATCACACCGGATCACTGCAATGGCTCAATGCAGGAGCAATGGCCATCTTCCTTACCCATAATCCCCCAAGCAGTTGAAACTGCTCTCCCATTGGATGCTGTGGCCGAGAGTCACCTTTCCACTGAAGATAAGAGATAGTGCCCAAGGGGGCACGGATGGTGACTTGAGGGGGGGGGGGGGGGGGGGGGCTCTCCCTCTGAAAACAGAGAATTTATTACAGGAAATTATCGTTACTTATGTGTAATGTCATCTACTGAAAAAAGTGCCGGATTTTGAAATTCCGGATAAAAGGTTAGGCACTTGTAGTTCTATTACAGAGTAGGAACAAAGATAGTTTTTCCTTTATTTGCCCCTGTAATCCAGTAATTCACGTGATTAAAGTGCAGATTCCAGATTTTATTAAAGGATATTTGTGCAAATTTTGGTCTGACCATGTAAAAATTACAGCACTTTTTATACATAGTTGCCTCATTTCAAGGCACCATAATATTTGGGTCATAGCAATGAAATGTATAATATAGTAAACGTTTGGTAGTTTGTTGCATATTCCTTGCATGCAATAACTGTTTGAAGTCTGTGATTCATAGACATCATCAGGTGCTGAGTATCTTCTCTGGTGATGCTCTGTCAGGCCTCAACTGCAGCCATCTTCACTTCCTGCTTGTTTAGAGGGCTTGTTCCCTTAAGTTTTCTCTTCAGCATATGGTCATGCTCAATTGGATTTAGATCAAGTAACTGACTTGGCCATTCAATAATTTTCCAGTTTTTAGCTTTCATTGGCACAAACTCTGGTCCTCACGTTGAAAAATAACAACTACATAACCCAAAGGTGATCAAAAGCTTAGAAGCAAAATTAGCTCTCTTATACCTGCATTAATGAAGCAATTAAACATACTTTAGTAATTACAAACACATGTGAAGCCAAAATGCCCTAAAATGAGGGAACTATGTATAAAATGTGCTTTAATTTCAAGCCAAAGTATATGAAATAACCTTTAATAAAGTGTAGAATGTGTATTTTAATCACATCTGAGTTGTTTGATTATAAATTTAAAACTGTGGAGCACAAGGCCAAATAAAGTAAAAAATGTGCCTTTGTCTCAAACATTATGGAGGGAAAGCCCACTTCCATGTGATGTATGACTTGTAAAGATGCTCCTTGTGGTCTGGATGACTAAATCTGCAGGAGGTGCCTCAAATTTGGCCAGTTTGAGCACATGCTGGAGGCATGAGGGTGCATCCACAAGGGTGAATGTTATGTGGATGGCAGTGCTTTGATGTGGTTAGCCACAACTAAAAGCAAGGTGTACAGAGAAGAAATGGGTGACCATCAAGCAAAGGAAGGGAACAAGGCAGGCAGGTAAACTTCAGATTTCATCTCAATCTAAAACCATTATTCTGTGTCGGAAAACAGAGAGGCTAAACTCATAACTGAGAACAATTGAGAGCAAAATTTAAATTACCTAATAGACATTTTTTAGATATTCACAAGTTAGGCATTTTGTTCAGTCCAAGCTTTCTGATCCTCCTCGAATCTCAGATACAAATATTCTTGATTTACTTTTTGACTTGCAGTTTGTTCAAGGTGGATTAATATTAAGTATTTATAATGACCTATTAGATTTAAGATCAGCTGCAATGGATGGAATAAAGAAAGATTGGGAACATGATTTGAATATAACATTTTCAGAAGATGTTTGGTATTCTACTCTAAGCTTGATTAATGATTCCTCATTTTGTGCAAAGCATTGTTTATTACAATTTAAGGTGTGCATAGAATACACATGTCCAATCTCAAATTATCTAGTATTTATGCAGATGTTGACCACTATGTGGTAATTTTTGAAGCTTCATTGATTTTTATGATCTGGGGAGTGCCCCAATTTAGAACCATTTTGGGAAAATATTTTCCAAACATTATCAACAATTTTTAAGATCATAAAAGAATCACGTCCTGTAATTGCTTTGTTTGGTTTTTCTTGCGAACCGGATATACCTCTGCAACCCAAAAGGCTACCTTGCTGATAGCCAGACAAGCAATTTTAATGAAATGGATTCATACACAGTGGTTACACGATGTAATGTTCTGTTTAAGTTTGGAGAAAATTAGACGCAACATTAAAGATAGAAAATTTCAATTTGACAAGACATGGGGGGCACATTCATGGACTTTTATAATAATTGGAAGAATTAAGAAGTTTGGAGGCTCCTGGGCTCTTGATTTGTTGTCTGGAGGTCACTATTTGATCTATGGGTTAGATAGAATAATATGGGTTTTTTTCCTTTTTTTTAGAATAAATACATAAATATGAGTTTATTTGAGGTTATCAGAGATCACATCAACAAATAAGATGAAAATATATCTTTATCTCTATAATGGGATTTTCAATTTTTTTCCATTTAATTTTTATTAAAAATTATATTGGACACTTTATGAGAAATGCAAATTAATATATAATAGAATTAGATGTCATGATGCGACCTGTTGATTAGTTTGTAGATTTATATTAAACCATAAAAATATTTTAAAAAGAAAAAGGAATCCAGCCAGAACTAAGTTCACCACATTGGGTGGCTCAGTTGCACAAGGGAGGAAAGTGTATTAGTGGTAGAATACTTGACAATAGACAGATGCATATATGGGAATAAAAATGAATCTACAGGGTAAAGGATATCACAGAATAATTATGAGGCACACGAAAAGGGGAGGATAAACAGCTAAGCAATTATTCACATGGGTGCTAACAAAACACGTAAAAAGAGAATTGCAGTCCTGGTCATAAATTTAAAGGGTTCAGTAGCAGATTACAGAGCAGGACCTCAAAGGCTATAATATCTGGATTATTTCCAGCTGCAATGACATCACTGTTAGCCAAGTAACTAGAACTGATGAGTCAGACTACAGAATGGAGATAGAGAATCTCGACAGGCAGTACCAGAACAACAATCTTGCTCTCAATGGCATTAAATCTAAGGAGAGGCCAAGGGACCATGAACCTGTCCGCATTGATGAGACGGAGATAGAGAGGGTGAGAACCTTCATATTCCTGGGAGCCCATGTATCAGAAGAACTTTCCTGGGAGCCAACACAATGAGGCAATCATGAAGAAGGCACACCAACGTCTCTACTTTCTAAGAAGTCAGAGGATTTTTGTCATGTCGTTCAATACAAACCTGCAGATGCAAATTGTGGAAAGTATACTGACTGGTGACAATTTGAATACCCAGGAACACAGAAAGTTCCAGAAGGTAACATAGCCAAGTCCATCACAAGCTCTGACCTCCCATCCATTGAATATGTCTATGTGAGGTGCTGTTATAAGGCGGCCAACATCATAAAGGACCCTCATCACCCTGATTACAACCTCTTTACACAGCTACCTTTCGGCATAAGGTACATCTGATTGAAGACCAACACTTCTATGTTCAAGAACAGTTTCTTTCTAATAGTTATCAGGCTAAGCTTTCGATCATCACCAGAGTTCATCAGCTTCATTATCCATTCCCTCTTTAGATATGCCTAAGGCCTTTTTAGACTGCAAAGCTGCAGTATCTCCAGAGTCATGACCCATCTTGGGAAGCTAGCTTGCGTGTTCACACTGAGCACAAAAAAGCTGGCTCCATGAGATATTTCACACTGCAAGCCGGCTTCCCAAAGCAAAGGAGGCAGGACATTTATCACATCAATATTGGCGTCAACTGTGACAGAAAACATATGCACCCAGAAGTGTCACTTCTATACACTCAAAATGAATTTGAATTTCCTGCACTTGCATCATGGTCTGAAGACATCATCGCGACGTTATCAACTCTTCCCAGTTCGACTCAGCAAGACGGGTGAACCATTTTAGATTGGTCGTGGAGTGCTAGGCTCCACCGCTAGCAGTACCTCTCTTGGCGGATTGAAGACAGGTGAGTTTGGACTCCTCCAATCTGCCTTCAATTTTTTTTTTTTTTTTTTTCCCCCGCAAAGCTCGAAGATGGAAAAAATCCAGCTTTCAAGCTCTGTGTAAAAGGGCCTATAGACACACACACACACTCCTTACAAGGTACATCCATGTCATGACATCAACAAGGTTTCTTTGCCAGTACCTATCAAACCCACAAGCTTTAGTGTATAGTGCAAGCACAATAGGTGCTTTTGAGAACTCTCATCTTCCTTGTCCCACCAAATCATACTCTGATGTGGCTTAAATGTATATTTATCTCTTTTTCACAAATCAAAGCATTGAAAATGGTCACCTAAAGGATTACTTCAAAGTACGACTGCAACTGTTCAGGAAGCCAGCTCAACACTATTCTTTAAAAGGACAATGAGATGGATAGTAAATATCTGCTTTGCCAGAGAATTAATAAAAAGACATTCAATTGCAATAAATATAGATCAGTTTTTAAAGACTCTGGGTTTGGTCATTTTATTAAAAAATAATAAAGAGTATGAATGTTAGTGTTAGCTTATTGTAATGGTCCAGGATTACAATCTTCTTACCAGACCCAGCCGATAAATAAAACACTGATCCTGAAACCACTTTAGCTGTTGGAATTTGCTCCGAAGTCATGTCACGATATTTAAGTTTGTCCTTTTCAGACTGGACTGGAGGAAAACAATACAGGCAATGTCGCTGAATAGAAAATAAGCTCAAAAATTTTCTGGATTTAACATCTCGTGAGATTTTGGGTCAGTTTAAAGGAGATGGGAATTTACAATAGTCAAGGACTAAAATACTTACCTGGAAACTACCACCAGCAAATTCATCATTATTGACCAACAGTAAGCATCAAACATTCCTTGAAAATTCTAAAAATGTAGAATGAACACCAGAATCCACAGAGCATTTAAATGTGGAAATTGGAAAATACCGTTAATTTTGGCCTGCTCTTTAACAAGTTTGACTGAATCGAAACCTTACCAATAATTTCATACTTCAAACACATGAAGGGTCTGAAGTTGTTCCCTGGCATCCAAGACCTGAATTTATGCTATTTTTTTTTCTCTCCTTGAGATTCCTTTCCTCACTTATTTTGCTTACCATAGTTGCTTTGTCAGTAGAGTTTTTTTTAAACGCCCTTTTAAAAGCATATATTGGTTCAATATTACACTAACTTCCCTTCTGAATACATTCACAATAGTTTGACCTTCCAAAATGCATCCTTCACACTTATCTGGATTGAACTCCATCTCCCACTTCTCTGCCCAACTCTGCATCCAGTCTATATCCTGTTATAACCTACCCTATCCATCTACACTATCCACAAAACCTCCTTCGTGTCATCTATTGTGAATGACCATCTTCCTCTGACATTTGACAGCGCTACCATTGCCAAATTCCTCACTATCACTGACCATGAGGATTATTATCACACAGAGCTTGTAGGCCCCACTTGCTCCCAACTCCCCAAAGTCTTTCCAACATTTATAAGCACAATTCAGAAGTGCAGTTTAAAACTTTCTTTTGCCTGTAAGTGCACGTACCTACTTGCCTTGAGTTATACCTTGTACTTACATATATGGCAATAAATTCATTATTATCATATAGCCTCAAATACAATTAAGAAACAACACATCCAGAACAATCAATTTATTACATTCGTCATTAGAGCACCATGGCTGTAGTATTCAAGATAGGTACGCATGAGCATCACATCAAGACTTTTTCAGCAAATGCCAAACCAGAATGTTCTATTGTTTAGAAGAATAATGACAGCAGAGGCATACAAACATGGTCAGTTATCTTTCTCCCCATACCGCACAGAATTCTGATTTTAAAATAAATCCAGTTCCCGTCACTGCATTTTGGTAAAAATCCTGGAATTCCTCACCATTTCTTCCACATGGACAGTGTGTTCAAGTCATAGGCACAGACCACGATTTGAACATGCAGCATTGTGTTTTTACTTCAATCAGGGTGTCTGTAGACTTTCAGGAGTGGCCACATCCCCATGAGAAAAAAATGAAACATGGGGGAAAATATTTAATTTATAAAAGTATACTTTATTCAGGTATAGCAGAGACAAAGCTACATAAACAACATTGCAGGCTTGAGCTCTTCATCAAGGTATGACATGACATGAAGACCTAGATGAAGGGCTCAAGCCTGAAATGTGGCATATGCAACTTTATCGTCACTGTTTGACCTCCAGCATTGTGTTTTTACTTCAATCAGGGTGTCTGTAGACTTTCATGATTTATTTCTCTCAGCTCTTTATCAGTGATGCATTCAAATAATTTGTTTCATAGCTTAATAAATGACCTGGAAGATGGTTAAGGGATCCACAGTGAATTAATAGTTTGGATTCGGAATTAGCTTACCCATTTAAGACAGAGGAGTGTGGTGGAAGGGTGTTATTCTGGCTGGAGGTCCATAACCAGTGATATCAATAAGATTAAAAGAGTACAGAGAAGATTTACCAGGATGTTGCCTGGACTTCAGGAACTGAGTTACATGGAAGGTTAAACAGGTTAAGACTTTATTCCCTGGAATGCAAAAGAATGAGGGGAGATTTGATAGAGATATTTAAAATTATGAGGGGGTAGACAGAGTAAATGTAGATAGTGTGACAGAGTATACAGCGTGTATGAATATGTTTTTGGGAGATAAACTGGGAAAGGTTTGTTGGAGTGGGTTGCACGCAGGCACTTTGAGGCAGATCTTGTTTGAGGAGAGAGCTTGCTGTTCTAAAAGGGTCATGTGGTTTTGCAAGCAGGCTTTTTCTCAGAGAGAGAGAGAGAGAGATAGAAAGAGAGAGAGAGAGAGAGAGAGAGAGAGAGAGAGAGAGAGAGAGAGATCACTTGTACAATGTTACAGCTGCAAGTAGCAGCTGGGACTGGAACAAGACAAGCTGGCAAGCTTATGAAAAGCCCATTTGTAAGATGGCCTGGTCAAACCCCTTGTGGTTCATGCAAGAGGAGAGGACTGGCTGTCTAATGTTTCACTTGGAATAAGTGAAACAAAAAGGAACTCTGTGGTGACCTGAAAGAAAGAGGTTATCATCTGGAGAACCTTGAAGGGGCAAGTTTCATCAGCAAGACACTGGAGTGGCTGATGGAAGTACATCAGTTGTGGATGTCCTGGAACAACAAATCTCTCTGAACACTGACAAGAACCTTTCTGAGCAGTAACCATTTACCTTTCAAGCACCAAAGCCTGGTGAACTTTATAAATGTTAAATTCTGTGAACAGTATAAGATTTGCCTGCAACCAATGAACTTGAAGGAATGAGAAGTGAGATTGCATGGTGAACCAAAGAACTTTTCTGAACTTACACGAACATTACACAGGTGCGCTTAGAATTAGAAGCGTTAGAATTAGGTTAAGTAAGTTAATAGTGATAAGTTAAAGTTTGATTCTGTTTAAAAACAACTTTTGCTTAAGTAACCATTGGTCTTGGTGAATATCTATTGCTGCTGGGTTTATGGGTCCTCAGGGCTTGTAACATTTTATGGGGGCTCGTCAGTTCAATTGAAAATTGGAGTTTTTGTAATTTATTAGTTAATTGGTTTTTTTTTTCAAGCTAATTTAAAGCTTGTGCGTGAAAAACAGCAGCAATGGATGTTGATACAGTTTTGTCACAACAATCACCTGCAAAGCTGCAGAGCAAGAGAATAGAGGAATTGATGGTTATTTCTAAGGCATTAAAACTGAATGAAGTCAAGCACTGGATGAGGAAAATGCAAATACAGAGGATTATAGTGAAATATTATATAGTTGAGGGAAAATTTGTTGAGAAAGACTTAGAAAATTATTCAGAGATAGATCTGTTAAATTGCAATTGGAGTTGGAGAAATTGAGGGTGGAAGAAGAGAGAAACGGAGGGTGTTAGAGGCTGAAAGCAAAGAGCAGAGGCTGAAAAATGGAGGAAATATAACATGGAGAAGAATGAAAGGGAGAGTTTCAATTAGAGAAGTTAAAAATTGAGAAGTAAGATAATTGAGGCTGTATCTCTTGAGGAGAGGTTTTTAGCTAGTAGAGAGGTAAATCTAGTTCCACCTTTTGATGAGGGAGATATAGATACATATTTTCAGCTTTTTGCAAAGTTTGCTGAGAGCTCAAGGTGGCCAAAAGAAAAATGGCCTCTTATGCTCCAAAGTGTATTGAAGGGAAAAGGACAAATTGCATACTCTAGTTTGACTACAGAGCAAATGGCAAATTATGATACTGTTAAACCAGCAGTATTGAAAGCTTATGAGTTGGTTCCAGAGGCATATAGACAAACATTTAGGAGTTTGGTGAAAACATGGAACCAATCTTATATGAATTTTGCTCTGGAGAAAATCTGTATGTTTTAACCGTTGGTGTGCCTCAAAAGGAATAAATAATGATTTTGACAGATTGAGAGAATTGATATTAATTGAGGAAACTAAAAGGTGTGTTCCAAATGAGATTAAATTATACCTGGATATGAGAGACGTGGGGATAAACCCCTGGATTAGCAGACGAATTTGCTCTAATTCACAAAGGTACATTCCAGAATAGTGAGCCTTTTCAGAGAGTTAATGTGGAACAATTAATAAGTCTGTTCAGAAGGTTAATGTGGAGCAGACTAGTAAGTCTGAAATGAAGTCTGGGGAGAATGTTAAGGGAAAAGATTAAGGCAAGGTGGGAAAGGACAGAACCTCTGGATTTGTATGTCATTTTTGTAAGAAACATGGTCATGTTATTGCTAATTGTCTCGTATTGAAATAGAGACAAGGAGGTTTTACCAGAAGCATGTATTCAGACAGTTGAATTTAAGGAGAGCAGATGTTCCAAACCTGGTAAGGAGATCATTGATGTTTTCAAACCTTTTGTGTCAGAGGGCTTGGTTTCAGTAAAGGAGGGAGAATCATAGGTTCCAGTTAAAATACTTAGAGATACTGGGACTGCTCAGTCACTGTTGTTGGAAAGTGTTTTAACTCTTGTTTAAAGAAATGACACAGAGGAGACAACTTTGATTAAAGATGTCAGAGGGGAGGTAGAGTCAATACCTCTTCACAATATTGTGCTAAATTCAGAATTAGTTAAAGGACCTGTTGTAGTAGGAGTAATTTCAAAGTTATTGATGCAGGGTGTCTTGTTTTTATTAGGGAATGATTTGGCAGAGGATAAAGTTGGGTCAGTTTAGAGATTAACAAATCAGCCTAATAAGGATGAAATTAAAGAGGATTGTGAGATATATCTTGCATGTGCTGTATGTTGATAGAGACTTGGCCAGTGCTTCTAAAATAGTTTTGAAAGAGCAGGGAAATTGTGAGTAAGGATTTCTCTTTGAAAAGGAAACAGATACAGATCTTGTTGACTTAAGGGACAAAACAGCAACTAAACAGAAGATTAAAGAAATGGCTTGCGGATAATTCTTGAAGGGTGAACTGTTGATGAGAAAATGGAGACCTCTTGATATTCGTGCTAATGAAAAGTAGGTGATTCATCAGATGGTTGTTCCTGGAAGTTATCGGAATGAAATTTTAAATCTAGCCCACAGTACACCTTTGGGTGGTTATCTTGGTGTAAAGAAAACCATGAATAAGATTTTGAGACAATTTTTCTGGCCTAGTTTGAGGAAGGATGTGGTAAATTGGTGCCAGACATGTCACTTTTGTCACATTGTGGGGAAACCTAACCAGAGTCCTCCAGTGGCTCCACTGCAACCTATTCCTGTTCTTGGGGAACCTTTCACTAGGGTTATTATGAATTGTGTAGGTCCCCTGTCTAAAACTAAGTCTGGGAATCAGTACTTATTAACAATTATGTGTACAGCATCGAGATTGCCAGAGGCTATACCATTAAGAAATATTAAAGCCAAAACGGTGGTAAAGGCTCTGGAAAGATTTTTCAGTTTTTGGATTACCTACATAAATTCAGAGTGATCAAGGATCTAACTTTATGTCTGACTTGTTTCAGCAGTTGATTTATGAGTTGGGAATAAAACACATCACTTTATCTTCATATCATTCTGATACTCAGGGAGCTTTGGAAAGATTTCATTCCACCCTTAAAAATATGATGAGGATTTATTGTCTGGAGAATGGAAAAGATTGGGACGAAGGTATCCATTTATTGTTATTTGCAGCAAGGGAGGCTGTGCAGGAGTCATTAGGTTTCAGCCCTTTTGAAATTGTGTTTAGACATCCAGTTAGAGGACCTTTAATGTTGATAACAGAACAGTGGGTTAAAGAGGATGTGCAGTTGGACTTGCTGGATTATGTTTCTAATAGGTTACAAAAATTTTGGACTTTGGCTCAAGAGAAGTTAGAAATGGCTCAGGGTCAAAAATAAAGTGTTTATTCAGTGAGGGATTTTAAGACAGGAAGTAAAGTTTAGATTTTGTTTCCAACACATGACAATCCTTTGAGAGCTAGATTTTCTAGACTGTATGTAGTTAAATCAAAAGTGAATGATGTTAACTATGTTGTTAACACTCCAAATCAAAGGAATAAGGAATAAAACTCACGTTTGTCACATAAATATGTTGAAACCTTATTTAGAGTATAAGAGTAGTGGAGAACAATCTGTATCAGAGGTGTTAGTTGTTGACAGGGTTGAGGAGGTTATGGATCATAAGATTATGGAAACAGAATCTTGTGAGACTAACCTTAAAGCAACCAGGGTTCCTGTGCGCCTGTCTAACTCAGCAATTTTGGAAAATTAAGAGGAAAAGTTAGGCCATCTTAAGTCGCAAGAGCAGATGCAGTTGAAAAAATTAATTTTGAAATATACAAATTTTTTCCCTGATGTTCCAAAAAGGACATCAGTGATTTATCATGATGTAGATGTAGGAGAAGCAAGTCCCATAAAACAACACCCATGTAGAATAAACACTCAGAAGAGTAAAATCATGGTTCAGGAGGTGGAATGTATGTTGAGAAATGATATTATTAGACCTTTGAACTTAGATTGGAGTACTCCTTGTGTTCTGGTACCGAAACCAGATGGAACTGTTAGGTTCTGTACAGATTACAGGAAGGTTAATTCAGTAACTAAAACAGATGCTTATCCTATTCCGAGAACAGATGACTGTATTGATAAAATTGGGAAAGCAAAATGTCTTACTCAGTTGGATTTGTTGAAGGGTTATTGGTGTGTGCCTTTAACTGAGAGAGGAAAGAGTATTTCGGCTTTTGTAACTCCATCTGGTTTATATGAGTATTATATGTTACCTTCAGGCATGAAAAATGCCCCTGCAGCACTCAAAATTTAAAACAGTGAAAACTCAGTCCCCCCTCCACTTCACTGGATGAAGACAGAAAAGACATCTCCAGACCATTTTGGATAATCAGACTTGTATGGTATTTCAAAAATACTGTGGACTGGAAAGTAAGGGTCCTCAATGATCTCTGCACCCTCTTTAAGCACCACTCCTTATAGATGTCAACGTTAGAGGGAAGGGACTCCAGTGATCTTCTCAGTGCTTTTAATTACCCTCAGTACTGATCTCCGTTATGATGTTTTGCAGCAAAAAAAACACACACACACTATGATGCAGCCAGGATACTTTCTATTGTACTCTTGTAGAACGTTGTTTGGATGGAATTCTTTGAAGACACATCCAAAGTACAGAGTACCCTATGGATAGATGTTAAAATTCTCAAAGATACACTACACTTAAAATCACCAATGCCTGAAGAGGGCGCACAAAATCAGTGAACCGGTGCGGACTCGAAAAGCCAACATGGCCTGTTTCCACTTTGTAAGTGGTTATATATGGTAGCTGGCAGCCTTGCCCTCCTCAACCTCCTTTGCCTTTCTGACTAATGGGTTGTTGTGGGTCCAGGATAGGTTGTTCTTAAATGGATGCCAAGGAACTTTGTGCTCTCTGCCCTCTACTGCAGAGCCATTGATGTACAGTGGGGAGTGGTCCTTCGTCCTCCTGAAATCCACAATCGTCTCCTTACTCTGGTCCACCTTGAGACTCCGGCTGTTGCTCTTGCACTACTGTTCAAGCCCATCAACCTCCTCCCTTTAAGCTGACTCATCATTGTTGCCAATGAGGGCAACTACCTTTGTGATTGCCTCAAAGTTGACGATTCTATTGCAGTTGAACCTATCAGTACAGTCATGAGTAAGCAGCAAGAACAGTAGTGAGCTGAGCACGCAGCCATAAGGTGTGACAGTGCTCAGTGTGATGGGGCTTGAGATTTGGCTAACTGTTACAGAGTTCTGTGTTGTGTATTGGCCTATGTGTTGTGTAGTTTTATGTTAAAAAATGACAGTTTACCTTAGAGAGCCAAGGTGAAGGTGGACTGCTGAGAGAGTGGGAGATGGTCTGTGCATGTGCAGAAATTGAAAAAAATTTATGGTCTTGTGGAGTGGAAGGAGGCCTAGAGCAGGAGTCATGGTCTGGAGGACAGTTTAGAATGTTGGGATTTCAAAAAAAGGATGAACATTCCGAAGGCAGCAGAAGGATCCGGACCAAGCCAGTAGTTCCTCTCTCTGCAAGCAACACAAGACAACTTCGAATTTTATGCTCTCTCAAAGATCTTTTGGCTTCAGTTTACCAAACAAACTGAATTTATGATCTTTGCTTCAGTTAAGATCGAAATTTTGTGAGTCTTGTGTGTTTTGTGCTTGTTTCGTGTCCAAGTTTTTCTGTGGGCTGGTTGGAAATATAACTTGGACTTTAATTACATATGTTATATTTAGGCTGGGGAATTTATTAGTTTTACACTGTCATAGAAATTTTCACAGCAACCAGTGGGCATTGTTATAAAAGGGGGGATTTTGAATTAAAGTTTGAAGGTGAATTTTTTGTTAATAAAGTCATTGTTCATCTTTACCACTGCGTGATATGCCTTCTTTGTGGTTGCTGGTTTGATCTTGTAACATAATTTGGAGACATCGTCCAGGATCAAACCAATTTGGAAGCTTTAGGGGCGATTGACTTGTGCTTAATTATCAGTTGTCAGAGTTTAACTCAACCTCCAGCTTGAAATTAAGTGTATAAATCGCCAGCAGAAAAACCATCAACTATGAATATTGACCAGTTCATAACGAACCCTTCAGTGGTTAATTTAAAAATGGCTAAAAAGTCAGAAATGATAGTTATAGTTGGCAAGTTAAAACTTCTTACAGTAAGAACTGGGATGAAAAAAAAGGAAATTGCCCAAAAGATTGTATATAGCACTATATAGAAAAGGGGGTATTTGAAGAAGCTGCATTAGAACAGTTTCCAAAGAAGAAAACTTCAGAGGAAGTAAAGTTGGCTTTGAGAAAACTAGAGTTAGAGGAAAAAAGAGAGGCAGAAAGGAAAGCCGAATGGGAAGCAGTAAGGCAGGCAGAAATGGAGGAGAGAGAGGAAAGAGAGGCAGAAAAGAAAGCTGTATGGGAAGCAGTAAGGCAGGCAGAAATGGAGGAGAGAGAGGAAAAAAGAGAGGCAGAAAGGAAAGCTGTATGGGAAGCAGTAAGGCAGGCAGAAAGGGAAGAGAGAGAGGAAAAAAGAGAGGCAGAAAGGAAAGCTGTATGGGAAGCAGTAAGGCAGGCAAAAAGAGAAGAGAGAGAGGGAAAAAGAGAGGCAGAAAGGAAAGCTGAACGGGAAGCAGTAAGGCAGGCAGAAAGGGAAGAGAGAGGGAGTGCAAGAGAACAAATGGGCAAAAGAAGACCAAAATTGAGAGGTGAAAGAAAATAAGGTATGATGCAAAGAGTACCAAGATAATGCTGTAACTCTCAGGCTGAGGGAGTCAAGTTAAGATTACGGTGAAAATTAGATTACGTGTTTAGCCAAGATGCTGATACCTCCCAATTGGAAATCAATTCAATATTAAAAACACAATAATCCTTTTATGCTCTAAGTTAAACTGAAGTCCAAGAAACTTCAATATCCAGCATTGCAATTCACATCATCCTGCATAAAATCCTGAATAACACACGTGCTTTTGTGAATTTACATCTTGTGGAGAGAATTCAAATTCATGGAAATATTGGAACAACTATTCCAACATCCCACGGTGAAATTAATATTTAAAATGTTGAAAGATAATATAGATAGGTTTTCAGACTGAATTATGGAATAGGAGAGCAAGAGATTTTACTTCAAAGTGGCAATTTTCATAACAAAGTACTCTGATTTCATTTTGCTGAATTCCTTATTCATTGAAATATCAATCTCACTTGAAGGCCAAGGTTTTCACTACGAATTATGTAATGTTCAGACTGTTAGAACAAGAGTACTACATAAAGGGATTTCAGCTGACCATATTTCCTAATATAATCCAAGAGACAAATTTATGGTTAATCACTAACCTATAGTTAGGGCATCAAACAGCCGAAGAATCGTATCAACGTCCTTCACAATGCCAGATTCTTGGATCTTTTTCAGAAAATCTTCTTGGTGCAAGTGTGTCTTAGGCAGTTCAAAGGTTTTGACATGTTCATCAGATGCTGTTATATCACGCTCTTTCTCTAGCATTATGCTAATAAGCCGTTTCAATTCTGGTTTCTGACCTGCTTGACTGTGTTGATCTGCAGGCATCACATCTATCACTTTCTTTACAACTTCTTTTGGGAAAATGTCAACGTCAGTCTTGTAAAGGTTTTGAAAATCTGATAATGCTTCAAGAAATTTTCCTTGCATCAAATAAGCCAAGCCACGGAGATAGTAATATCTTGCCAACAGATTTGAGCTTTCCAATCCTGTAGTATTTATAGCTCTGCTCAGAAGGTTGATGAAATCTGTATACCATACAATTACACTGGAATAATGAAGTGGAGACCTAAATTCTGGCAGCTTGAAAGTTCTCATTGATTTTCTACTTCTCTTCATTGCTGAAAGAAATTTCAAATAAATTAGCAAAAAATTAAGTAAAATCATGTCAAAATATTTCATGCGTCTACATGGAAAGCAAAAGGCTGTCAACATTTTAATTTGAAATTGAATGCTGAGCAATCAAATAAATCAGTGCAAGTCGGTTGCAGATTATGGGGATTTATCAATTTGAAGATTTGTTAATTTATTAACCCCAATTAGTATTAGTGAGTAAATGCAAAATGGGAAAATGCCACATTATTCCATTTTGTCCCATACCTGTATATATTAACCATATATATGGTTTAGGTCTGAGGTAAATGTTGTAGCACAGGAAATATATTATGTATTTGCATTGATGACTTTAAAATATTTAGTCTTTTTAAATAATTATTTAAACCGACTTGAACTTAGAAGTATTCAATCAGCATGACCCATCGAAATTTGATTGGAGATATTGATATATCAAACCCAACACTCCACCTTGCATGTAGGCTCCTGGAAATGAAGGAACAACTTAACTGACCCTTCATATCCCAATCTCTTTAAAGTAAGTTCAGGCTGCATTCAATATGATGAATAAATGTATAATTTTGTGTTAATAATTTCAGGAAATAAATGGACAAGGAGCAATATTTTAAGAAGTTAAATGTTGCTTCCTATTCATAGATTTTCATTAAATTTAAATTGCCTTTTCAACTAAGACAAGTACATAATGGAAATTACGTACCCACATTTAAATGTTTGTTGTCTTTGCGTATAATCATTCTACGCTGATGTGGAGCCAAAATGCAATACAAATTACAGCAAAGAAATAGGGTGCACATTCCAATTGGAGATACACAAGAGAATGCAGATGCAGGAATGCAAAGCCAAACACAATTTGCTGGAGGAACTCAGCGGGTCAAGAAGCTTCATTGGGAGAAAAAGAATGGCCAACATTTTGAGCTGAAACTTTTCATCAGTTCTGAAGTCACCAAGACTGTCTGCTGATCTCCAAAGGGCATTTGCACATTTCAATCAGTTATACCAGCAGAAATTCCAATGTACTATTTCTTTCAGCGAGGTATTGCTCTGGTCGAATTTGGTATCAACGATCTGCAAAATACTGCTAATATCTTGTGAATCTCGTCTTCCAAAACTCTCCTATCTATTGCATAATCTAGATTTCTCCATTAATCTACAAAGTATTGCTGTTTACTTTTTACAAATTTAGTTTTCATGTTTAAATTTAATTTGCCATTTTTTGAATTTGATAGTCAATTTATATTCTTATTTCAATTTATTAACTTTGGGAACAATTTAAAGTACCCTCCAAGTCATATCAAATTAACTTTGGTGAACTGAAATAAAGATGAAGGAAAATGATGCAAGAACATAAAATAAGCATGACTGCAGGTAAAATGAACTGGGTACCCTCATGCATGGAACACAGAGGATGCAGCAAGTAATTAGGAAGGCGAATGGAATGTTGGCCTTCACTATGAAGAGAATAAAATATAATAATAAGGAAGTCCTGCCTCAAATGTGCAGGGTGTCATTGGGACCGCACCTGGATTAACATGTACTCTTTTGGTCTCCTTATTTAAGCAGGAATATACTTACATTTGAGACAGGTCAGAGATCATGAGGAAGCCTAACAGCTTGGGCCGATATGTCAGAACATCATTCAAGAGGGTGAGCCCTCGCAAGGTGTTAGGAACCTGGTAGGGTACTGAAAATCTATGCCAACCAACTAGCTGGAGTATTCACAGACATTTTCAACCTCTTATTGCTGCAGTCAGAGGTTCCCACCTGCTTCAAAAGGGCATCAATCATCTCGGTACCCCGAAGAGTAGAGTGAGCTGCCTCAATGACACTGCCCAGTAGCATGAACTTCTACTGTGATGAAATGCTTTGAGTGGCTGGTCATGGCCAGAATTAACACAAACCTGAGCAAAAATCTGAACCCACTGCAATTCACCTATCACCACAATTGCTCCACAGCAGATGCAATATCGCTGGCTCTCCACTCAGTTCTATATCACCCCGAAAACAGCAATTTATACCTACAGTTGCTCTTCATCGACTACAGCTCGGCCTTCAATACCATTCAGTGCGGGACAAGAAGCTACAAATTCTAGGCCTCTGTACCCCCTCCAAAACTGAATATTTGACTTTCTCATCAAAAGACCACAGTCAGTACGAATTGGAAACATCTCTTCACTGATTTTCAACACAGGCGCACCCCAAGGACATGTGCTTAGCCCATTGTTCTACTCATTATACACCCATGATTGTGTGGTCAGGCACGATTCCAATGCTACCTACAAGTTTGCCGATGACACCAAACAGTAATGAGGAAGCGTACAGGAGGGAGATAATCAGCTCGTTGAATGGTGTAATGATAACAACCTTGCACAAAACATTAGCAAAACCAATGAGATGATTGTGAATTTCAGGAGGAAGTCAAGGGAACACAACCCAGTCCTCACTGAGGGCTCAGTAGTGTAGGAGGTCAAGAACTTAAAATCTCAGGAGGAGTCACGCGATGGAGTAGTGGCCGGCCGGTAGGAGAATACCAGCCCTCTTCAGAAAAGAAGGAAAAAAGTGAAGAAAAAGCAAAGCCCCAGACACACAAATCACAACAAATAAAAAATAAAGGTGTGGAGAAAATGGCACCTAAGAAAGAAAAGTCAAAAACAACGGGAATAAAAGAAGAAAGACGCCAGAAGAGAAAGGTGAAGGCCTTACCTGCACGAAAAAGCAGGGAACTGCTGTGGAAAGAGGAGCCCACTCCCCGACCCACTAACCGCAGGACTCCAAAAATGGCTCATGGAGCCAAACAGAGGTGTGCAACTGCGCATGACAAGGACAACACCGACGCATGGGGGGACCAGCTGTGGAGTGAAACTCCACAATACAAACAGCTGAGAGAGACCCAACAGCAGGGATCCCAGCTGGAAGATAAAGAAAACAACGGGAACGGGAGGGGTGAGAATGAAAAAAGGAAACTAGAGACACAACAGATAACCAACCCAGAAGAAGAGGACCAACATCAGACACCATGGGAAAAAAAAACCAACAAACTGAGACAAGCAGCTCAACAAGAAAGTCAGAAGAGACACAGATACAAGGAAGAGAAATAGAAGACACAAACCCAAGAGCAGACACAGAAGAAAGAGAACACCAAGCTCTGCACAGAGGAATAGGAGTTAAAATGAATGGACAGTACATAGATTAAAAAGTATTTTCAAGAACAAATGAAAGCATTAAAAGAATGGCATACACTAGAATTTAGTGAAATGAAAGGAAAAATGAAAAGTACAGAAGAAAAAGTGAGTAGAATAGAGCTGGTCATAACAGATGTAGGGAAAAGATTAGAAAATGTGGAAGAACATGTAATGGCAGTAGAAATGGAAGTGACTGACTTAAAAAGAAAATTGGAAGAAAGTGACAAAAAAGTTAAAGAAACACAGGAGTTGTTAGCTCAGAAGATGGATATAATGGAAAACTATATTAGGCGAAACAATATAAAGATAGTGGGCCTTAAGGAAGATGAAGAAGGCAAAGATATGAAAGAATTTATAAAAGAATGGATCCCAAAAGTCCTGGGAATGCCAGAAATGCAGGAAGGAATGGAAATAGAATGCACACACAGAACATTAGCCCCGAAACCACAGTCACAACAAAAACCAAGATCTGTTTTAGTAAAATTCCTGAGATACACAAGAGAAAATATATTGGAGAAGGCAATGAATAAAATGAGAGAAGACTAAAAACCACTGGAATACAAAGGTCAAAAATTTTTTTTTCTACCCAGACATAACTTTTGAGCTCCTGAAGAAGAGGAAGGAGTTTAACGCAGCAAAATTGATCCTATGGAAGAAAGGCTATAAATTTATGTTAAGATATCCAGCAGTGCTTAAAATAGTTATCCCAGGGCAGCAAAACAGACTGTTCTCGGATCTGGAGAAAGCATGAGAATTTGCAGAACACCTGCAAGACAGGAAGAGAGATGAAGAGATGTAATGAGAACAAAGAATGACGACAAACTACATATAAAGAAGTAAAAATAATGTATAAGTAAGAACTAAAGGAGGGAAAAAAGGGAAATAAGGGAGAAGGGTGGTAAAAAGAGGGGTTAAAAATAATAAATAAATAAAACATAAAAAGAAAAAAGAAATGAGGGGGAGCCTTGTTGTAATCTTTTCTGGAGGGGGTTGGGTGGGAGAGAATAATAGTCACTGCGAAATCAGTTGACGCTTGCTAAATGGTTCGCAATCTAAATGGAGAGGGGAGATGTAGTTGCCTGGCAAGAGGCAAGGGCCAACTCAGAGAGGGGGGGGGGGGGGGAACATTTGGGGCTAAGAGAATTTTAGATGTGGGAATAGTGGAAATATTTTACGTTTTAGAAGCGTTGTCTTACAGTGTGTTCAAAAAAAAAACCAGAAATGGATAAGGAGGAAAGGTGGTGATGAGGAAGCGGAAATGAAAGGTAAACAAAGTATGAAATGGCCATGTTGAACTATATGACTATAAATATTAACGGAATACATAACCAAATCAAAAGGAAGAGGCTATTAAATTTACTGAAAAAAGAAAAAAATTGATATAGCATTCGTGCAGGAAACACATCTAACTGAAGTGGAACACAAGAAATTAAGGACAGACTGGGTAGGGCACGTAATGGCAGTATCATATAACTCAAAAGCCAGAGGTGTAGCTATATTAATCAATAAAAATGTACCAATCAAAATAGAGGAGGAAATAATAGATCCAGCAGGGAGGTATGTAATGATAAAGTGTCAGATGTATTCAGAATTTTGGAATTTGCTTAATATATATGCACCTAATGAAGAGGATCAAAAGTTTATGCAAGATATGTTTTTGAAGATTGTAGATACGCAGGGGAATATATTGATAGGAGGGGACTTTAACCTTAATTTGGTTACAAAGATGGATAAAACTGGACAAAAGACTAGCAGAAAGAACAAAGTAGCCAAATTTATAGTTAAATCAATGCAGGAAATGCAACTTTTGGATATATGGAGGAGACATCAAACATACACAAGGACTGACCTGTTCCTGTTGTCAGCCCATACCCAAGGGAGATTTAGGAAAATGGAATATAAAGCTAGATTGTTATCAGATCACTCACTCCTGTTATTAGCAATAGAGCTGAAGGACATCCCACCAAGAACATTACTGTTCTTGGTGGGATTAAACTCCATGCTACTTAAAAGACAGGATTTTAGAGAATTCATTGAGCGCCAAATTAAAATGTACTTTGAAATAAATACGGAATCAGTGAAAGATAATTTTATATTATGGGATGCAATGAAAGCCTTCATCAGAGGGCAGATATTAAGTTATGTAACTAAGATGAAGAAGGACTACAATCGGGAAATAGAACAGCTGGAAAGGGAACTAGTAAGTACAGAAAAAGAACTAGCAACAAGGGAAGATACAACAAAAAGAAGAGAATTGGCCGTCAAAAAAATAAAATACGAAACACTACAAACGTATAAGGGGGAGAAGAACATAATGAAGATAAAGCAAAAGTATTATGAGCTAGGAGAAAAAAACGCACAAAATACTAGTTTGGCAGCTTAAAACAGAACAAGCTTAAAGAATCTCTGAGGATCTGTCCTGGAGATTTGATGCAATCACAAAGAAGGCTCGTCAGCGGCTATACTTGGTGAAAAGATTTGGTAAACTTCGTAAAAGACTTTCGTAAACTTCTACAGCAGGTTTGGCTGCATCCATAGGAGGTAAAAATATACATGAAGAGCATTATGGCTGGTTGCATCAATGCCTGATATGGAGGTGCCAACTCTCAGGTCAAGAATAAGCTTCAGATGGTTAACTCAGCCTGCGACATCACAGGCACCAGGCTTCACTCCATCGAGGACATCTACATGAGGCGGTCTTAAAAAAGCAGCCTCTATCCTCAAAGACCCCCACCATCCAGCCATGCCTTCTTCACTCTGCTATCCAAATGGGAAAAAGGTACAGGAACCTAAAGATGAGCACTCAAAGGCACAAGGACAGTTTATTCCCCAATGCCATCAGATTCTTGAATAATCAATGAACCATAGACACTGCCTTACTTTTTGTGCACTATTATTTTTATTTTTTTATTTATAGTAATATTGTAAGGTGGTTATAATATGAATGCTTGCTCTATGATGCTGCACCAAAACACTGAATTTCATGACTTGCTCGTGACAATAAATACTGATTCTGAGAAGAGCTCTGGTTCAAAAGGTCAGTTATATATTTTTACCTCCTATGGATGCAGCCAAACCTGCTGAGTTCCTCCAGCATTTCAGTGTTTTTACTTGAGCTATAATGTTATTAAAATGTGGAGCAAACACAAAAGATTAGATCAACCATTCTCAATGGGGAACTACAGCCCCCCCCCCCCCCCCCCACCCCCGGGGCCACAGCATATTTAGATAAAAGCCTTATTTTCTTTTCACCTCACGTAACATACTGTATATTTCTGTGTATAAGTCAACTGGCGTTTAAATGAACCCCCATTTTCAGCCCTCGGTAATTTAAGGGTTTTATGGTATAGCCGGCGTACAAGTCGACCCCCATTTTTTTGGGCCACTCAGAAACAACCCAAAATTTTTTAAAAGCCTCCATTCACAAGTAACAAAGCTGTAAATTAAGTAAGTAACAAGAAATCGCCTTCCGGGCAGGAACAGTGACAGCCCATGGAGCTAGAACAGTGTGCTCATGACGGGAGCAGGATCCTCAGCCTACCAGGCAGGACCGCCAACGGTGGCCTCAGGGTCCCAGGTAGAAGTTATGGCGGTGCCCAGCGCCAGGGAGGTGCTTTCAGCATCGACTTATACGCCAAATTGACGTTAATCTGGTTTTTTTCTTTTGGTGAATTTAAGGTCTCAAAAGCATTTCTGGCGTTCAAGTTGACTCTCCCATTTCGAGAAATTTTTAGCGTTCACGATTCGACCTTACTCTGAAATATATGGTAAATACTTTTAATGTTTTTTATGTAAATGGTAGGAGAGAAGTGTGGAAGAAACCAAAACTTGAATGCTTCACATGGAAGGGAGTCCATAAACTTTAAGCACAGTCCTCAGGGGACACAGCCAACAAAATTTGAGAATGGCTGGTTAGATAGCCTACTTCTACTCCTGTTATCCGGAGTAAAATCCCTGTTATCCGGAATTTAAGCAACCAGCCACCTCAAGCCATTGGCAAGAATATCATGGAAAATAAATAGGTAAGAAATACAGGTTTAAAATTGGCACCCCGAGTGTTAAAGTTCACCAATAAATGTGGTAAATCACAAGCAACTAGTAAATTCACTTATCTGAAATCTACCAATCCCCATGGGTGCCAGATACCGGAGGTTTTACTGTACTTTTTAAAACATAAATCTCTGCATTCTCAGTAGAAATGTGGTCCATTGACTATACATACTAGGTACATTCCAGTTTGCAAATGGCAATATCCAGTAAGGTTACAATTCGCAAATGCTTTCTAATAATTGATAGATTTTCCTTTTACTGTGATTCAATGTGCTACACTTTCTCTTAGCAAATAGAGTCATGCGGGATATTTTTATACTCCAGTCCAGCATAAAATTCTACTGTTTTCCCCAGGTAAAGTGGTTGGATGTTGTAAGTAAATGGCTTATGACACATTTGAAAAACAAAGTATATTCGATAGCCAAGTTTGAATGAGTGTCAATGTCAGAAAAAGTTTCTGTTTATTGAACTGTGATTATAATTAAATTATTCTCTGAACATAATGGGAAAATTTGAATTGCACACATTCATCATTAAAGCAAACAGAAAACTTTGGAAAAGGAATATTAGAATTGAAACTTTACAAATAATTTAGCACCATTTTCAACTGGAAAATCATCCCAGATATCTGCTGATAGATTTGGCATGCTTGCAGTGAATCGCTTAATCATCAAATGGTCAAAATTATATTCGTTCCTCTTGACCATCTGTTCCATTGTTGGCCTCCAAGGATAATCTTGCATCTTCAACCTAGAATGTACAATGTCAATAGCAATAAACTCGGAGTACAATGTTATGAATCAATTGCTTATAAACAATGGAACCCTTGAAATTCAGAATGTTAATGAATGAGATGTAGAAACATAACTTGTACATTAGCTTCTACAGGTATTAAGGAATCTGAGTAACAATGATTCAAGTGGTAAACTGAAATGATGGATTTTAAAGTGAACAAAGGAAATTCAGAATATCAAAATGAACATCTACCTGAATTTCTATCATCTCCCTCTGAAAAATCGTTTCAGATTTCGATTGGTGTCTTAAGTCAAAAAGCTAAATAAGATTAATCTAACAAAATAAGAATCATTTAATAAAAACTAATGTTGGAGAAACTCAAACTGTATGGTAGAGATAGACATATTAAACTGTATGGTAGAGATAGACATATTAAACTGTATGGTAGAGATAGACATATTAAACTGTATGGTAGAGATAGACATATTAAACTGTATGGTAGAGATAGACATATTAAACTGTATGGTAGAGATAGACATATTAAACTGTATGGTAGAGGTAGACATATTAAACTGTATGGTAGAGGTAGACATATTAAACTGTATGGTAGAGGTAGACATATTAAACTGTATGGTAGAGGTAGACATATTAAACTGTATGGTAGAGATAGACATATTAAACTGTATGGTAGAGGTAGACATATTAAACTGTATGGTAGAGGTAGACATATTAAACTGTATGGTAGAGATAGACATATTAAACTGTATGGTAGAGATAGACATATTAAACTGTATGGTAGAGATAGACATATTAAACTGTATGGTAGAGATAGACATATTAAACTGTATGGTAGAGATAGACATATTAAACTGTATGGTAGAGATAGACATATTAAACTGTATGGTAGAGATAGACATATTAAACTGTATGGTAGAGATAGACATATTAAACTGTATGGTAGAGATAGACATATTAAACTGTATGGTAGAGATAGACATATTAAACTGTATGGTAGAGATAGACATATTAAACTGTATGGTAGAGATAGACATATTAAACTGTATGGTAGAGATAGACATATTAAACTGTATGGTAGAGGTAGACATATTAAACTGTATGGTAGAGGTAGACATATTAAACTGTATGGTAGAGATAGACATATTAAACTGTATGGTAGAGATAGACATATTAAACTGTATGGTAGAGATAGACATATTAAACTGTATGGTAGAGATAGACATATTAAACTGTATGGTAGAGATAGACATATTAAACTGTATGGTAGAGATAGACATATTAAACTGTATGGTAGAGATAGACATATTAAACTGTATGGTAGAGATAGACATATTAAACTGTATGGTAGAGGTAGACATATTAAACTGTATGGTAGAGGTAGACATATTAAACTGTATGGTAGAGGTAGACATATTAAACTGTATGGTAGAGGTAGACATATTAAACTGTATGGTAGAGATAGACATATTAAACTGTATGGTAGAGGTAGACATATTAAACTGTATGGTAGAGGTAGACATATTAAACTGTATGGTAGAGATAGACATATTAAACTGTATGGTAGAGATAGACATATTAAACTGTATGGTAGAGATAGACATATTAAACTGTATGGTAGAGATAGACATATTAAACTGTATGGTAGAGATAGACATATTAAACTGTATGGTAGAGATAGACATATTAAACTGTATGGTAGAGATAGACATATTAAACTGTATGGTAGAGATAGACATATTAAACTGTATGGTAGAGATAGACATATTAAACTGTATGGTAGAGATAGACATATTAAACTGTATGGTAGAGATAGACATATTAAACTGTATGGTAGAGATAGACATATTAAACTGTATGGTAGAGATAGACATATTAAACTGTATGGTAGAGGTAGACATATTAAACTGTATGGTAGAGGTAGACATATTAAACTGTATGGTAGAGATAGACATATTAAACTGTATGGTAGAGATAGACATATTAAACTGTATGGTAGAGATAGACATATTAAACTGTATGGTAGAGGTAGACATATTAAACTGTATGGTAGAGGTAGACATATTAAACTGTATGGTAGAGATAGACATATTAAACTGTATGGTAGAGATAGACATATTAAACTGTATGGTAGAGGTAGACATATTAAACTGTATGGTAGAGGTAGACATATTAAACTGTATGGTAGAGATAGACATATTAAACTGTATGGTAGAGATAGACATATTAAACTGTATGGTAGAGATAGACATATTAAACTGTATGGTAGAGATAGACATATTAAACTGTATGGTAGAGATAGACATATTAAATTGTATGGTAGAGATAAAGATATATTACATTTTTTTAAAATTAAATTTATCTTTGACTTGCTGACTTTCTCCAGCGTTGTGCTTTGACTTTAACCACAGTGTTGGCAGACTTGCTTGTTTTACTCAAGAATCAATTTTGGAATGGTAATGTTTCGTCACAAGAAAGGAATTTTTAAAAAAGTTTAATTATTGTCACCTAGACATATAAACAAAGCTATTGCCCAAACAAAGAGGCTGGGGGGGGGGGGGGGGGGGGGGGAGGGGGGGGTCACAAACCTCTTTCCCTAAGAAAATCAGATAATGACATGGGGAAGATAAAATCAGTAAGAGTCAAAAATGTCCCTTTTTTAAAAGAATTGATGTGCATATAAAATGTCAAGAGATTCAAATACCCATCTGATGCCAGACCACAACACTATGAACTAAGTTAAGATAGGGATGTCTATGGGAACATTCATCAAATAACTCATCAATTCAATAATAACAGAAATTTCACAGGAACAGAAACGGAAGCACGAGAAGGCTATTCAGTTCTATTCTACCAGTCATGGCCGCTTATCCACTTCAGCAGTCTATTCCTGTCTTCTATCCATAACCCCTGAAGCTTTTAGCATTAGGAAATAAATCTGCCTACTTCTTGAATATATTTAAAGACTTTGTCGCTACTGCCTTTTGTGGTAGAGACTTCCACGGATCTCAGTGGCAAAAGTGACTGTGACATCAAGCTTTGGACTCTCCAGCCATCAGGAACAATTCTCAACATCTAGCTTACATAGTCCTATTGGAATCCATCTGAGATTTCTGTGATATTCACTCCCATTCAATTTAGACCAAAAAAACTCAATCTCTCCTCATTTGTTCAATCCAACAAGACTTCTTTGCACTCTCTCCAAGGAAAAACATTCTTCATGAAATTAAGAGAACCAAACTGCACACAAAACTCCAGGTTGTTTACAGCTGCTGCAGGACATCATTATTCTTCCATTTAAATAATCTTAAAATAAAGCCCTGTAAAGCTCCCCACATTTGCTCTGGACACAAAAGCAATTTACTTCTCAAATTTCATCATCATGACTTAGAAAGGAAATACAAAGAGTGACTTTTTGATTAAATATATGGCACAGAACAGACCTAAATAGTTGGGATTGAATTCCTGTGCAGGAATCTCAGATCAAGAGTTCAACCTTACTGCTTGAATCATCAGAATTCCTCAATTATTGTCAATTTGATAGTTAAGATTGGATTTACTCCTAATGATCCATCATGTTGTCACATCACTTCAGTAATTACAATTCTCCACAAAAAACTAGTGCAAAATTCACTGCTAGATATAGGGGCTCAACATATATGAGATTTTTGACTTCATTTGGATACCCAAACATTTGGATTGTAAGAGGACAGTTTTGTTGACAAATCTTCACCAAAGGTAAATTTCTCTTGAGAATACCTGTCATTTTCAAGGCAGATGCGAAGTTCCATGTGGCTGAAGGCATCCATCTTTCGACTCAAAAGGGCTTTAAGGAACGAATGGAATAGAAAGGTTTCCAAGACCTATTATATGCAACAACAAAAGCATCTTATATTTCTGAGTATATTTAGATCCGTCACAAAGCCATAGATACAAACCTCTTTGAATCTACTCCACAGACTTAAAGCCCTGGTGAGACCACACCTGGAGTATTGTGTCTAGTCTGGTCTCCAAATTTGAGGAAGGACATTCTCACTATTGAGGGAGTGCAGCGTAGATTCACAAAATTAGTTCCTGGGATGGTGGGATTGACATATGCCTAAAGGTTGGATAAACTGGGGTTATATACGTTGGAATTTAAAAGGATGAGGTATATTACGGGTTATATTATATTTTATATTGTACATAAATGTTTTTAAAAGAGATAGATTGTGGAGGGGGTGGGGGGGAGGGGTTAGTGTGCATCTGGGTTATATACGTTGGAATTTAAAAGGATGAGGTATGTTACGGGTTATATTATATTTTTGTTGTACATAAATGTTTTTAAAAGAGATAGATTGTGGAGGGGGTGGGGGGAAGGGGTTAGTGTGCATCTGCACAAGCAGAGCAATGCTTCACATCTCATTTGAAATGCAAAAGCTTGGCTGAAGCCAGTCATGCAGGCTTTGCAAAAGACAATGGGACTGTTTTGGAAGGAATTTTAAAAAGCAGGTACAAATAAACAGCCCAGGCTCAAAATGCGATAAAGATCTTTCAAGGATTGGGTTAGCCCTGCAAGGGGTTCTGGTTTTTACAAGCAGAGAGAAGAAAAAAACAGCATTTCTCTTAGAGAGAAAGAATTCAGTTCGAGTTCTGCAGTGGCTTTTAAGGCTGCAACATGACAAGCTGATAAGTTGGTTTGTTAAAACCCCATTTTGAAGAAGGATTGTGAGTTGTGTGTTCAGTCTGTTGAAAAACACCTGTAGTCCTGACAAGAGGAAATGGCTGGCTAGAGTGTTTCTCTTGTAATAAGGGAAAGAAGAGGAACTCTGTGGTGACCTGGAAGAAGAGGTTATCAGTTGAAAAACCCATGATGGGGCAAGTTTATTCAGCAAGACACTGAAGGACTAATTGTGGGAAATCAGTTTGTGTGTGTCCAACAAACAACAAGTCTCTCTCTGAAACCAACAAGAACCTTCCTGTGCAGTAACCAATTACCTTTAAGCACCAGAGCTTGGTGGAAATTCATAAATGTTAAATTCTGTGCACAGTGTAAGAATTGCCTTATATCAGTGAACTTGGAGGAGTGAGAAGTGAGATTGGAGTGTGAATCAAAGAACTTCCCTGAACATATCCAGATTACATTCATGTGCGCTTAGAATTAGAAGGGGGTTAAGTTAGGCTAAATTAATAGTAATACGTTAAAGTTTGATCCTGCTTTTATGTTTAAAGAAAATTAAAAGTAACTTTTGTTTAAGTGACCATTTGTCTTGGGGAATATCTATTGCCGCTGGGTTTCGGGGTCCTCTGGGCCCGTCACAGTGTATTTTCTTCATCGTCACAATGATCTGCTTGTCCTAGGTCAGGTCAATGGAGATAGTTATTCCTGAGAACCTGAAGCCATCTGCTCTTTTGATTTCAACACCATTAATGTGGTCAAGGTTATGACCTCTCTCCTTTTGTGAAGTCAGTGATCATCTCCTTTGTCTTATTGATGTTGAGAGTAATTGAGGAACGCGGTAAAATAAATAATTGAATTAATGGTCTTCAAAATGACCACTGAAATAATAACATTAAGTGTAAATCTCAAAGTAAATCAGGAGATCAGGAGTTCCTTTGCTAAAAGAAATCATATTTTTGTTTATCTTCTGAATATTGAATAAACTATTAAGAAAAAAATATATTTGTTTAATATATAGAGGAGTCAAAAAAATAGTGGTGAGATCAGATAGAGCAGAAAATTGTTGGGAGGGAGCAGATTAAGAGTGAATCAATTAACTTACAGTTCTGCAAGTCTGTTATATCAATATAACCTTCACAACTGTATAAGAGTAACTTTTACATGATGTATGTGTTTACCTTTTTGTAAAAAGGCTGATCAGAAACTATTCTAGTCTTTAAAAATTCTTCACTGTTAAAAACACGATATTCATAATTTAGAAAGTCTGATACATCCCTGCAATAAAACAACATTTGTGAATTTCATGAAAAAATCTTTGATCGATTTAAATTTTAACACATTACATAATTTTGATAACCAAAGGAATGCTAAACTTTATTATATTGAACAAAGACAAAGTAAAATATTCCAATAGATAATTATTAATTTGAAATGATGTACACCATTCAAGGATTACATGCCGTTTCAAGAATGTCATTATTGAAATTTGTTTTTAATAATTTCCTTATAGATAACATTTATAATTACCATATATTTTGGCGTATAAGTCAAGTCCTGAAGCCCTCAAAAATAGGGGAAGGGGGGGTCGACAAATGTCAGATATACTTTAGAGACTTTAAATTCAATTTTTAAAAACCCCACAATGTAGATTCAGCATATAAGATGACCGAGATGCACCTCTGGCTCCGCAGCTCCCCGACATCTCCCCACCGCCGGCACTGCCATAACCCACCCAGATACTCTACAGTTGTAGAGCCAGAGTTCGCCACTCCTGCGCAGTAGGCCAAGGTCACTGCTCCTGCCCGGTAGGCCAACACTTAGCCATGGTTCCTGCACCAAGCACACTTGGGCAGTGAGGTGACTTCTTTGATGTGGACGGCACAGCACCCGATGTTGAGAATGGAGTTGCCATCTCTGGCTGCAGCCATTGCTGAAGACTTGGACCCAGCTCCATTTGGCATCGTCCCAGCCAGAAGCAAAGGTTTTTTTTTAAACTTGTTTGCTTAATTTACAGATTTGTTACTTGGCATTTGGGGTGTTATAACAAAGTTTGGCTTATTGCTGGGAAGCCCGGACACCAGTCTCCGGAATGTTCCTTGCAAAAAATTTGGGGATGGGGGTGGACTTATACACCCAATATATTATAAAACTGTAGCTAGCTATGGCTCTGTGGATCCTATAGCACAGGAGAAGTTATAGCTGTATGGCGGTTAGCTCAGAAAGAACACACTGTTCCCAGAAAGAATGACACGAACCCAGTTGAGTGGAGTTAACACACTTTGCTTTATTGGGCTCACAGCCCTGCTTTTATTCTCAACCTGAGGGTCATGGTTAAAACCCTCTCAGCACTGAATGATGTGTTCGTGATCCGCTTTCCCTGATAGGCCAGTTAAGCTCTTTTGGTTGTGGTTAATTGGAAGGCAGCATGCTGGATCGTCACGTTCGTCCTTCATTTTGTGAGGCCCCACGGGGGAGCTGCAAAGGGCTGCCACAAAACTATGAAAATGAGGACCCAACTTGTATGCTGAAATATATATGGTATTTTTATTTCTCTAGCCTCGAGGTGCTAAACTGGCCTGCAATAGTATATCTATAGCAACCATAGTCAGATAATATAAAAGTTTAAAATGTAGTAGCCATTAGTACAAACAAGAACCAGCCTGCAATCCATTTCCAAGATATATAACTTACAAGCAATTGGTTTTGAAGTTACAAAGACAACTAAACAAATATCAACAATCATGAAGCATGCAGGAAACTGGCCATGAATGGAAACATGCTTTGGTGACTGACATGACCCTTAAATATTCTCATATTATATGCATATACAGAAAATAAGGGGATGCCAATTGTTAATTGGACGACATAAGAACCAGGCATCAGACATATTGAGACAAGATATTTTCATCATTGATATACAGATAAATGGGATATTTGTCTCCAATATCAGAATTAGAATAAGAGAGGGTTTCAAACTGGCTTGGTACCTCAAAGATGTTAAATGACACTTGGAGTATTATTTATCTAAAGAGCCACCCCTTACAATACAGTGGTTAAAAAAGGATGTTTTAGACTTCTGACTTTTATCCTTCGAGTTTTTAGTCCTTCATATGAACTACCTTGTCTAACCAAAAGTGTATGAATATTCAGAGTTCATTTTGTTGATTGAGCTGTGCTCCCATTGCAAATTTATAATCTGATGGAAAATTTGGCCACACCCGAGATACTGAAGTAAACTCTGCATTGTAATTTACAGCTATAGAGAGATACAGCACGGGAACAGGCTCTTCAGATTACTGTCCATAATGACCATCAAGCATTGCTTTTTTCTACACTAATTCTACCCGAACCCATTTCATTCTTCACACATTGGCATCAATCTCACTCCTACATTCTACCGTATATCTTTATGCTTAAGACAATATACAACGGCTAATTAATCTGCATGCAGCCACAGGGAGAATGTGTAAAATCCACTCACAAAGCATCAGCAGTCAAGACTGAACCAAGATCATTGCAGCTGTGATAGACCAATTTATAAGTGGTACCACTGTGCTGGTTGAAATTGTACTTAATTACCTGCTATTATCTTTGCACCGAAAGGAATCAAAACTCGAAATTTGTCAAATTCTGGCAGAATTTTCCACTTGGTCTTCCTTGCATATTTATTGTGCTACTACATTTACAGATTTGGACTTGGTGTGGCTCTCTTAAAATCACACAGCCTGTAACATTCAGCCAAACTGCCACCAATGGGTAGGTAATAAGACACATAATGGTATTGGATTGAAACATGTTCTGACATTCAAATAATTTGCAACTAGTCAGAGCAAAAAAAAAATGAGTCAATGGAAGTCATACACCATTGTAATTTTAAGGCAGACGCTTCAAACTTAATTTTAAAGATTATCAACAAGCGAATGTTCATTAACCAGACCAGGTAAAGAAAAATATACACAAAGATGCCATTCACACCTGAACATGTTAAAAATCAGCTCCAAGAATAACTCCTGAATCTTCAAGTTTAGATTCTGCTGCCAGTTCCTTCTGCGCATTCGAAAATCTGAAATATCTGTGGAGGACCTCGAGTGGGATAGTTCCAGATCATAATGCAAATGTAGTCCTTCAAACCTGGAAAATAAGGGTAAGTATATTCTTCAAATGTAGTTAAATTTTCAAGTAAAAGAATCAAGTTTTGTAACTCTTCCTTTAAAAGAAGCATTCTTCAGCTATAAACTCATTTTGACATGGAAAATATGCAACGGTCGTAATTTAATATTTACGACCTTCATGAAATACCCAACCACATATCTAATCATAAAAAAAACTTCATAAAATGCTGTATCATCAAGCATAATTAAATTTGTCTCATTTACTGATCTTTATAAATTCTAGATGAAAGATTGTTCAAGAAATTGTCTTTGGATTTACCTTTGTGTAAAACATTTAGTGGCTTGTTCTGGAATTTCAGGTATATCTGGTTCGGTCCCTGCCAAGTTGGAGAATTTAATTGTCCCTTCGTCAATGTTTACCAATATTAAGCCTTCAATTTCCTATTTAATGAGTAACAAATGAACAAGGTTACCTTTAGACTAAATGGATAATGTAAAGATAGACCAAATCTTACTGGCCCAAGCCCAATGCCAGGTATCACCACCTCCATGTTCCTTTGCCTGCATTCTAGGCAGATTAGAGCAAGAAAGGGTGTCAACAGAAGCAGTATCATCTGTGCTTTAAATTCAAAATGTTTTAGAATTATTGCCACTTATGTGACTAAAATCAAACTGATATAAAAAAATTGCAAGTAATAATTTAAGATAGAAATCAGGAGGGCTAAATGATGCCAGGTTTCTTTGGCAGACAAAGTGAAGGAAAATCCTAAGGGTTTGTACAGGTATATTAAGAGCAAAAGGATTGTAAGGGACAAAATTGGTCCCTTTGAAGATCAGAGTGGTTGACTATGAATGAAGCCAGAAGAAATAGGAGAGAACTTAAATGGGTTTTTTGCATCAGTATTTTCTAAGAAATCTAGGGAAGTAACAAAATCAAGCAGTGAGGTCATGGAACCTATATAAAGAGGAGGATATGCTTCTTGTTTTAAAGCAAATAAGGGAGGCAGAGGTAATGATAGAAAGGCACTTTAGGGAGATAGTCACCCTCAAATATCAGGAGGAACAAAAATGGGTGATTGTGAGGAGAGGGAAGGGGAATAGGTAGACAGTGCAGAGCACCCCTGTTGGCATTCCCCTCAACAATAAGTATACTGTTTTGGATACTGCTGGGTCGGGTGGGGGGTGAATGATCTACCAGGAACAAGTCGTGGTGGTCACATCTCTGAAGCAGAGGCTGGACCCTTGGCTCTGAAGGGAAGGAGGAAAGAAGAGGAGAGCTATGATGACCGGGGGCTCTTTAGTTAGGAGAATAGATAGGAGGTTCTGAGAGCGAGATCGAGGTTCCAGGATGGTATATTGCTTCCCAGGTGCCAGGATGTTATGTTGCCTCCTCCCAGGTGCCAGCGTCAGGGATGTCTCTGATCAAGTTCTCAGCATTCTGGAGGGAGATGGTGAGCAGCCAGATGTCGTGGTCCACGTGGGGACCAATGACATAGATAGGATTAATGATGAGGTCCTGAAGAGGGAATATAGGCAGATAGGTAAGAAGTTAAAAAGCAGGATCTCAAGGGCGGTAATTTCAGGATTGCTATCTGTGCCATGCGCTAGAGAGGGTAGGAATAGGAAGTTATGGCAGATGAATGCATGGCTGAAGAATTGGTGCAGGGGGCAGGGATTCAGGTTTGTGGATCATGGGATCTCTTCTGGGGAAAGACTGACCTGTACAAAAGGGATGAGCTGCACCTAAACTGGAAAGGGAGCAATATCCTGGCGGGTAGGTTTGCTTGAGATGTTGGGAAGGGTTTAAATAGTTTGGCAAGGGAGTGAAAACCATAATGTGAGTGCAGAGAATAGGACAAAAGGTCAATAGCATTATGCTATGTGTTCTGAGTTTGTGAGGAAGGACAGTTAGAGGGTTTGAAAGACCAATTTTCAAAATTTCAATGTTAGGACTATTAGGAATAAAGCGGATGGATAGAGATGGATCGGTACATGCAAACTACGATGTTGTGGCTGTTACAGAGACTTGGCTGGAGGAAGGGCAGGATTGGCTGATGCAGGTACCAGGGTTTAGATGTTTTAAAAGGAATAGGAAGAAGGGGGGGTGGGGGGGAGAAAGGAGCATTACTGGTCAGGGATAGTATCGCAGCTATAGAAAGGGAGGATGCTGCAGGTGGTGAGGGTGTAAGTCAGAACTAGGAAGGGAGCAATCGACAAAAGGAAAGGCCATACTGGATCTAATTCTGGATAATAAACCTGGTCAGGTGTGTTATGAGTCCAGAAGACCTTAAAACCCAGCAGCAATTGATATACACCATGACAAAGGGTTACTTAAACAAAAGTTGCTTTTAATAATCTTTGAACATGAAAATAGAATCAATCTTTAACTTATCTCTATTGACTCACTGAACCTTCTTAACCCCCCCCCCCGCCCCCCCACCCCCCCCCCCCCCCCCCCCCCCACCACCATGCTAAGCGCATGTAAGTTCAGCAAAGTTCTTTGGTTCACAGTCTAATCTCACTGGTTGCAGGCAATTCTCGTATTGCGCATAGAAGTTAACATTAATAAAGTTCGCCTGGCTTTGGTGCTTAACAGGTAAATGATTACCGCTCAGAAGGATTCTTGTTGGCTTTCAGAGAGAGAATTTTTCTTGTTCCACGACACCCACAACTGATTCATTTTTAGTCAGCCACTCCGGTGTCTTGCAGATGAAACTTCCCCCCTTCAGGGTTCTCCAGATGATAGCCTCTTTTGTTCAGGTAACCACAGAGTTCTTTTCTTTTTTTCCTATTCTAAGGGAAACACTGAACAGCCAGTCTTCTCCTTTGACCAGGCTGTCCTCCAAAGCTTGCCAGCTTGTCCCTCTGGAACCAATGTCTGTCTCTCTCTCTCTCCCTCCTCCTCTCTGAGAGCAAAGCCTTTTTCTGCTCTCTGCCTTCAAAGATCACATGACCTTCCAGACATTAATTACTGTTTCCAGGCAGAGCTGCTACTGCTGCCTTCTGCAAATGACAGTCCATCATGAGTCTGAGCACTCTTGCAAAAGCTCCTGCAAAAATTCTGTGTTCTAAAGTGTTTGTGTGTGACCTGCTCTTACAAACATTTCCCAATTTATCTTCCAAACATCTCTATATACTCTGTCACAGGTGGCAGATGTCTCAGTGGGGAAGTATTTTGGTGAGAGTGACCACCACTTGCTGAACTTTAGCATAGCTATGGATAAGGATAAAAGCAGACAAAAATGTTTAATTGGGGAAGGGCTAATTATGATGGGATGAGGGAGAAACTAGCAAGAGTAAATTGGAAACAGATGTTCAAGGATGAAAGCTCAGAACCAATGTGGAGGACATTGAGGGACCACGTGTTGGGTTCAGGATAGGTTTGTCGTACTGGGACAGGGAAAAGATGGTGGGAAAAGGGAACCGTGGTTGAAAAAGCAAATGAGGTAGCTAGTCAAGAAGAAAAAAGGAAACATACATTAGATATAGGAAGCAGAAAAAGCTCATGAGAAGTATATGTTAGCCAGGAAAGAGTTTAAGAAAGGACTTAGGAGAACTCAAGAGGGCCATGAGAAGGTTTGGCACTTAGGTGAACCCCAAGGTGTTCTATACTTATGTGAAGAACAGAAAGATGACAAGAATAAAGGTGGGGCCACTAAAGGAGGCAACATGTGCATGGAGGTGGAAAAGGTCCTAAATGAATATTTTGCTTCAGTATTCACAAGAGAAAAGGACCTTGATCATGGTGAGGTCAGACTAGAACAGGTTTGTGTGGTGGACATGTGGAGATTAAGGAAGTGTTGGATCTTCTTAAAAACATCAAGATTAATGAGTCCCCGGGGCTGAATGCGATATACCCCAGATTGCTGTGAGAAGTGAGCAAAGAGATAGCTGGAGCAGTAGCTAGGACCTTTAAGTCCTCTTTGGCCACAGGAGAGGTTCCGGACAATTGAAGGATGTCAAATGTAGGCCCTTTTTTTAAAAAATGATAGTAGGAAATTATAGGCGGTGAGTCTTACATCAGTGGTGTGCAAATGTAGTCCCCTTGTTTAAAAAAATGATAGTAGGAAATTATAGACCAGTGAGTCTTACGCCAGTGGTGTGCAAATGTAGGCCCCTTGTTTAAAAAATGATAGTAGGAAATTATAGACCAGTGAGTCTTATGCCAGTGGTGTGCAAATGTAGGCCCCTTGTTTAAAAAATGATAGTAGGAAATTATAGACCGGTGAGTCTTACATCAGTGGTGTGCAAATGTAGGCCCCTTGTTTAAAAAAATGGTAGTAGGAAATTATAGACCGGTGAGTCTTACATCAGTGGTGTGCAAATGTAGTCCCCTTGTTTAAAAAATGATAGTAGGAAATTGTAGATCAGTGAGTCTTACGCCAGTGGTGTGCAAATTATGCTAGAAGATTCTTAAGGATAGGATCTATGTATATTTGGAGAAGTACAATCTACTCAAGGACAATCAGCATAGCTTAGTGAAGGGAGGTCGTGCCTCACGAGTCAAATTGAGTTTTTCAAGGAATTAACAAAAGAAATTCAGGAGGGTCGGGTGGTAAATGTGGATTTTACCAAAGTCATGAGGCGTGGGATCCATAGAACTTTGATGTGTGGATAAAAAATTGGCTTGCAGGTGGAAAGCAGAGAGTAGGAGTGGAATGAAAGTATTCTGCCTGTAAGTCAGTGACAAGGAGTACTTCAAGGATCTGTTCTGGGACCCCTGCTCTTTGTGATTTTTATAAATTACCTGGATGGGTCAGTAAGTTTGCGAATGATACAAAGGTTGGAGGAGTTGTGGATGAAGCTGAAGGTTGTCGAAGATTACAAGAGGATATAGACAGTATGCAGAGCTGGGCTGAGAAGTGACAGATGGAGTTCAATCCGGTTAAGTGTAAGATGATGCATTTTGGAAGAATAAACCAGAAGGCTGAGTACAGGGTTAATGGTCAGTTACTTAATAGTGTGGATGAATAGAGAGACCTTGTGGTCCAAATCCATGCAGCCCTCAAGATCACCACACAGGTTGATAGGATAGTTAAGAAGGCCTATGGGATGCTGGGCTTTATTGATAAGAGAGATTGAATTCAAGAGTAGAAAGGTCATGTTGCAACTCTACAAATCTTTGATGAGACCACACTTAGTGTATTGAATTCTAGTCACCTCAATATAGGAAGGATGTGGAACCTATGGAGTGGGTGCAGAAGAGATTTATCAGGATGGTGCCTGGATTGGAAAATAAGTCTTATGAGGCAAGGTTAGCAGAATGGAAACTTCTCTTTGGAGTGTAGAAGGATGAGAGAAAATTTAATAGAGGTCTACAACAACCAGCACCTGTTTCCCAGGGCAGAAATAGTAAACACCAGAGGACATACATCAGGGGTGTGTATTATGCAGGGAGTTGTAGTTACCTGGAATACCTTGCTAGGGATGGTGGTGGAGGCTAAAACATTAGGGGCATTTAAGTGATTCTTTGGACAGGAACATGGATGGAAGAAAAATAGAGGTTTAACAGATAGGGATAGTTTAGTACTGTTTTTTTTTAAGGAATATATGTGTCGACACAACATCGAAGGCAAAAGGGCCTGTATTGTGCTGTAGTGTTCTAGATTATAAATCCCAGGGCATCACAAGATAGTGTACAAATTACAGGCAATCTGGCAGAAATATTTAATTTGTCTTTAGCCACGAGTATAGTGCTAGAGGATTGGAGGGTAACTTATGTTGTTCCACTGTTTAAAAAAGGCTCCAAAAGTAACCCAGGAAATTATAGGCAGCTGAGCCTGACATCAGTATTAGTTATGTTACTGGAACGTATTCTTAGGGATCATGTCTACAAGTATTTGGATAGCCAGGAACTGATTAGTGATAGTCAACATGGCTTTGTGTGTGCTAGGTCATGGTTAACCAATCTTATAGAGTTTTACAAGGTTACCAGGAAAGTTGAAGAAAGAAAGGCTGAAGATGTTATCTACATGAACTTTATAAGACCTTTGACAAGGTTCCACATGGGAATTTAGTCATGAAGGTTCAGATGCTTGGTATTCATGATGAGGTAGTAAACTAGTGGTGTGTCTCAGTAATTGGTGCTAGAACCATCATTGTTTATCATCTACATCGATGATCTGGATGTTAATGTGGTAAATTGGATCAGCAAATTTGCAGATGACACAAGATTGGAGGTGTTGTGGACTGCGAGGAAAACTTTCAAAGCTTGCAGTGGGATCTGGCCAAGTTGTAAAAATGGGATAAAAAATGGTAGATGGAATTTAAATGCATACAAGTGTGAGGTGTTGCATTTTGGAAGAACAAACAAAGGTAGGATAAACACAGCAAATAGTAGGGCACTAAGGAGTGCGGCAGAAGAGAGATCTAGGAATACAGATACATAATTCCTTGAAAGTGGCAACAAAGGTAGCTAGGGTTGTAAAGAGAACTTTTGGCATTGTGGCTTTCATAAATCAAAGTACTGAGTATAAGAGTTGGAATGTTTTGATTAAGATGTGTAAGTCATTGGTAAGGCCAAATTTGGGAGTATTGTATGCAGTTTTGGTCACCTGACTAGAGAAAATATATCAATAAAATTGAAAGTGTGTAGAGAAGATTTACTGGGATGTTGCTGGGACTTCAGGAACTGAGTTACAAGTAAAGGTAAAACAGGTTACAACTTCATTCCCTGGAGCAAAGAAGAATCAATGGAGATTTGATAAATGTGTGCAAAATTATGAGGTATAGAGTAAATGCAAGTAGGCTTTTTCCATTGAGGTTAGCTGAGATACAATCCAGAGGACATGGTTTAGAGTGAAAGCGAAAAAGTTTAAGGGAAACTTTAGGGGGGAATTTCTTCCTAAGAGTGTAGAGGGAGTGAGGAATGAACTGCCATCAGAAGTGGTGAATGCAGAGAGGAGTCACGTGATGGAGTAGTGGCCGGACGGTGAACTCCAGCCCTCTCCAGAAAAGTCGGGAAAAACAAAGGAAAACACAAAGGCACAGAAATAAAAGTTACAGAAAAGTGAGTATAAAGGTGGAAAGAAGATGGCGACAAAAAAAGAAAAATCGAAAGCAACGGTAAGAAGAGAGGAAGAGAAGACAAAGGAGGAAAAAGGTGAAGGCCTTACCTGTCCGAAGAGGCCCGCTGCGGAGAGAGAAACCCGCTCCCTCAGGTCGGTAAATAATGGACCACAAAAATGGCTCGCTGAGCCGAGTAAAAGTGCGCAACCGTGCATGCGCGAGGAATCGCGCATGCGCGATGCGAATGAAAAAAAACACACCGACGGGAGGGGGGACCAGCTGGGGAGTCGATCTCCACAGCCGGCAACGACAGCTGCAGAACACCTGCAGCAAGAAGAGACCACAGAAGACAATAGAAACAAGAAAGAAGAGAAGGAAAGGGCAACAAAGAAACAACAGATGGCCAACCCAGAGGAAGAAGAAGAGGAAGAGGAAGAGTACAGTGAAATAGAAGAAGAAAAGAAAGGCAAGATAAAGAAGGTACTTTCTCTTATTAAAGGATACATGGAGTCATTTAAAGAATGGCAAACACAGGAATTTAAGGATTTAAGAAAAAGAATAAACAACACAGAAGAGAAAATGAATAAAATAGAGATGACCTTAACAGAAATGGGAAAGAAAATGGACAAGATGGAAGAGCGGGCAGTAGCAGCAGAAATGGAGGTAGAAGACTTAAAAAAGAAATTGGAGGAATCTAATAAAAAAACTAAAGAGACACAAGAACTACTAGCTCAAAAAATAGATACAATGGAAAACCATAACAGAAGAAATAACATAAAGATAGTGGGCCTTAAGGAAGATGAAGAAGGCAAGAATATGAGGGAGTTTATAAAAGAGTGGATCCCTAAGACCCTAGGATGTCCAGAACTACAGCAAGAAATGGAAATAGAAAGGGCACATAGAGTATTGGCCTCTAAACCACAACCACAACAAAAACCAAGATCTATTGTAGTAAAATTCCTAAGATATACTACAAGAGAAAAGGTACTGGAGAAGACAATGGAAAAAGTAAGAGAGGGCAACAAACCACTGGAGTATAAAGGGCAAAAAATCTTCATTTATCCAGATATAAGTTTTGAACTCCTAAAGAAGAGAAAAGAGTTCAATACAGCAAAGACGATTTTATGGAAGAAAGGGTATAAATTTATACTAAAGCATCCAGCGGTATTGAAAATATTTATTCCAGGACAACAAAACAGACTATTCTCGGATCCAGAAGAAGCACGAAAATTTGCAGAACAATTACAAAAATAGACTGAGGGAGGAAGACGGGTAATGAGAGTAAAAATGATCACAATTGATATGTATGTGGGTAAAGACAAAAATAGACTGAGGGATGAAGACGGGTAATGAGAGTAAAAATGATCACGATTGATATGTATGCGGGTAAAGAGGTATAAGAGTGAATAGAGACAATGTGCATACGTGAATGTATCTGTACTTAGAGGAAAATAAATAAGGGAAGGTAATGGAATAGAGAGAATAAGGAGGGAATTAAAAGAGTGACCTTTGTGACATATGAAAAGTGAAATCTTTTCTGGGGGGGGCAGGGTGGGGGGAAATAGCGGTCACTGCAAAATCAGTTGACGCTTGCGAGTGGATTCGCAAATCCAAATGGAGAGGGGAGATGTGGTTGTCCGACAAGGGATAAAGGACAACTCAGGAGGGGAAGGGGAGATTGGGGATAAATAAGATAGAAATAGGAGAATAAGGAAAATGTTGGATGTTGTAGGAATGTTGTCTTATAAAGAGTTGAAAATAAGAAAACAGAAATGGAAAAGGAGGAAAGGTAATAATGGAAAAACGGAAAGAGAAGATAAACAAAATATAAAAGGGCTACGCTGAACTATATGACTTTAAATATTAATGGAATACATAACCAAATTAAAAGGAAGAAACTACTAAATTTAAATGAATAAATGTATTCCATTAGAAAAAATAACATATAGGTTAAGAAATAATATTGAAATATTCGAACAAGTATAGGAGCCTTACATTAAATACAATAGCGTAAACCTACCGGGGACAAACATTACCTAAGTTGATGGAAGGAGAAGGAAAGAAAAGAATGGACTCAGTAGAATTTCTGGTGTATTTTTGTTGAATGACAACATTGTCTGACTGGCTTAATGCAACCTAGATTGTATACCTAAAATGGATGAGGGGGGGGGGGGTGGGGGGTGGCTTGGGAGGAGGGAGGGGGGGGGGAGAAAAAGTCACTGTATATGTGTGAAAAAGAAATAGTGTATATCATGGCTAATGTGATTTATGGTGTGAAAAATAAAAAATTAAAAAATTTTTTAAAAAAAAGTGGTGAATGCAGACTCAATTTTAACATTTGGACAGGTACATGGATGGGAGAGGTATGGAGGGCTATGGACTGGGTGCAGGTCAGTGGGACGAGGCAGATTAATAGTTCAGCAAGGACTAGAAAGACTGAAGGGCCTGTTTTCCGTGCTGTAATATTCTATGGTATCATAATGTCTGCCATTTGCCAGAAATCTGGCTTCATGCTTGATTTCGTAAATTATATTAAAACACTTCTGATATCTCAATTTTTAATCACATTCCTGTTCAAGTTATTTTAAATTAGAGCTCAATAAGTTGGGAACTAGAAAAAGGTTACGTATATTCAATGCAGCTAACAGTGAAGCTTTTTCAATATATTATAATCTCATTTTACTGCAGGAGAGCCCCATTCCAGTGCATAATGTAAACTATCCTAAATGATTAACATTCCCGAAATTACAAAGCATTTGGGTTAAAGTTACACCTGATTTGAGCAGCGCTCTTCCATTTTCTTGTCCAGAGCAGCATAATAAATACAACTAAAATGCCATCTTGATCCTTCTTGACTACTACAGCCAGGATTACATACTCAGCAACAAAGGTACAGGGAAATTCTGATGTTGGTACTTCTGTGGAGATCAACACTCCGCACAGAATCGGGGAAAGTAATTTGTCACTCATTCCTGGGGATAAGCTACAGCTTCTGATTTCTGACCTAAGAAGGTTGCAGGTCTAAGTGGATGCCCAAATAAATCTAAAAAATCAATAGATCATGCAGGCAGGATTAGATCAGAAATAAACGAGAAAAACAAGCAGTCAATCTCAATTCCTATGGTTCTCTTCTTTCACATGACCATTTAGAATACTAGAGAAAATGTAAACAGCTAATTAAGATCAAATTAATGCATTTTATTAAAACTCATTAATACTTACAGACTCAACTTCTTTAAAATAATCAATGTGGCAACCCATGAGAAAAGCTGTCGGCGCCATCAAAAAATCCATCATTTCTTTGGACAGAATGGGAACATAAGTGTGTTGCCATTGAAGTGGATTAAGATAAAGAATAAAACACTCTGCAACAAGTGTCAGCAAAGCCCAATCAGCTGAGAGAAAGACTATCCGCTGCTCAATTAAAATACATGTCAGGATCTATGGAGTAAAAAGCAAGTTTGAGAGACTGTATCAGCTTTAAGCATGTATAATCAACTTTATTTTTGTTGCTTTAAAATTATTTATTGACTGAAATTAATCTGGTCTTGTTCAATGCCTTTTTTTATAGATTGTATTAATTAAAAGGAGAGGTATATTTGAGAAAACTCACTGTGCTCAGCTAAGGGATCTGAGTGCTGCACAGCTTTGAAATGCAAAACGTATTTATTTCCACTTTATATACTGTACATCTAATGATCTGGCCTCTACCACTCTTGGAGGCAACATATTTCAGAGAATCATTATTCTTTGAGAGAAAATATTGTTACGAGCCCAGAGGAACCCAAAACCCAGCAGCAATAGTATTTCATCAACAAATGGTTACTTAAACAAAGGTTGCTTTAAACATGAAAATAGAATCACACTTTAACTTATCACTATTGACTTAACTAACCTAATTTAACCCCCTTCTAATTCTAAGCGCACATGTATGTAATGTATGTGTAAATTCAGAAAAGTTCTTTGATTCACAGTCCAATCTCACTTAACCATATAACCATTTACAGCACAGAACAGACCAGTTCGGCCCTACTAGTCCATGCCGTAGCAAATCCCCACCCTCCTAGTCCCATTGACCAGCACCCGGTCCATACCCCTCTAGTCCCCTCCTATCCATGTTACGATCCAGTCTTTCCTTAAATGTAACCAATGATCCCGCCTCGACCACGTCTGCCGGAAGCTCATTCCACATCCCCACCTCCCTCTGCGTAAAGAAATTTCCCCTCATGTTCCCCTTATAATTTTCCCCCTTCAATCTTAAACCATGTCCTCTAGTTTGAATCTCCCCCTTTCTTAATTGAAAAAGCCTATCCGCATTTACTCTGTCTGTCCCTTTTAAAATCTTAAACACCTCTATCAAGTCCCCTCTCAATCTTCTACGCTCCAGAGAAAAAAGCCCCAGTCTGCATAACCTTTCCCTGTAACTCAGACCCTGAAATCCTGTCAACATTCTCGTGAACCTTCTCTGCACTCTCTCTATTTTGTTTATATCTTTCCTATAATTTGGTGACCAAAACTGTACACAGTACTCCAAATTTGGCCTCACCAATGCCTTGTACAATTTTATCATAACCTCCCTACTCTTGAATTCAATACTCCGATTTATGAAGGCCAACATTCCAAATGCCTTCTTCACCACACCATCTACCTGAGTATCTGCCTTGAGGGTACTGTTTACCATAACTCCTAAATCCCTTTGTTGCTCTGCACTCCTCAATTGTCTACCATTCAATGTATATGACCTATTTAAATTTGCCTTTCCAAAATGTAGCACCTCACATTTATCTGTATTAAATTCCATCAGCCATTTTTCAGCCCACACCTCCAGCCTTCCTAAATCACCTTTTAATCTACGGTAATCTACCTCACTGTCCACAACACCACCAATCTTGCTTATCCAATTTTCTACCCCTACATCCAGATCGTTAATATATATAACAAATAATAGTGGACCCAGGACCGAACCCTGAGGAACTCCACTAGTCACCGGCCTCCAATTGGACAAACAATTTTCTACCACTACTCTCTGACACCTTCCATCCAACCACTGCTGAATCCATTTCACTACCTCCTTATTTATACCTAATGCCTCCACCTTTTTTCCTAACCTCCTGTGGGGAACTTTGTCAAAAGCTTTACTAAAGTCCAAATAGACAACATCCACAGCTTTCCCTTCATCAACCTTTTTTGTAACCCCCTCGAAGAACTCAATCAGGTTTGTCAAGCATGATCTACCCCTGACAAAACCATGCTGATTATTCCCTATCAATCCCTGTACCTCCAAAAATTTGTAAATAGCATCCCTCAGAACACTTTCCATCCATCAACTTGCCCACCACAGACGTCAGACTTACAGGCCTATAATTCTCATTCCTCCAAATTCACTGGTTGCAGGCAATTCTTAGACTGCCAAATCATTCCCTAATAAAAATGAAGCACCCTGCAAGGGTAACTTTGAAATAACTCCTACTACAACAGGTCCTTCAACTAATGCTGAATTCAGCACTATGTTGTGAAGACATATTGACTCTACCTCACCTCCGACACCTTGAATCAAAGTTTCTCCCCTGAGTCAGTCCCTTGATCAAGAGTTAAATATTTTCCAACATCAGTGGCTGAGCAGCCCCAGCACCTATAAGAATTTTAACTGGAACCTGTGATTCTCCCTCCTTTACTGAAACCAAGCCCTCTGACACAAAAGGTTTGAAAACATCCATGACACCCTTACCAGGTTTGGAACATCTGCTCTCCTTAAATTCAACTGTCTGAATACGTGCTTCTGGTAAAACCTCCTATTCTCATCAATACTAGACAATTCGCAATAACATGACCATGTTTCTTACAAAAATGACATACAAATCCAAAAGTTCTGTCCTTTCCCACCTTGCCTTAATCTTTTCCCTTAACATTCTCCCCAGACTTAATTTCAGACTTTCTATTCTGCTCCACATTAACCTTCTGAACAGACTTATTAATCTGTTCCACATTAACTCTCTGAAAAGGCTCACTATTCTGGAATGTACCTTTGTGAATTAGGGCAAATTCATCCGCTAATCCAGCCATTTGCTGCCACATCCAAACGTCTCTCTCATCCAGCTATAATTTAATCTCATTTGGAACACACTTTTTAATTTATTAATATCAATTCTCTCCATCTGTCAAAATCATTATTTATTCCTTTTGAGGCACACCAACGGTTAAAACATACAGATTTTCTCCAGAGCAAAATTCATATAAGATTGGTTCCATGTTTTCACCAAACTCCTAAATGTTTGTCTATATGCCTCTGGAACCAACTCATAAGCTTTCAATACTGCTTGTTTAACAGTATCATAATTTGCCACTTGCTCTGTAGTCAAACTAGAGTATGCAATTTGTCCTTTTCCTTTCAATACACTTTGGAGCATAAGAGGCCATTTTTCTTTTGGCCACCTTGAGCTCTCAGCAACCTTTTCAAAACTGAAAATATGTATCTCTATCTCCCTCATCAAAAGGAGGAATTAGATTTATCTCCCTAGCAGCCAAAAACCTCTCCCCAGGAGTTACAACTCAATTCTCTTACTTCTCTCCAACTCAATTTTTAACTTCTCTAATTGAAACTGTCCCTTTCAATCTTTTCCAAGTCATATTTTCTTTGTCTTTCATCATCCTCCCTCCATTTTTCAACTCCTTCTAACATATTTCTCCCATTTTTCAGCTACCTCTAACTCATACTGTCTTTGTTTCTCAGTCTCCAACACCCTCTGTTTCTCTTTCCTCTTTCACCCTCGGTTTCTCCACTCCAATTGCAATTCAACATATCTCTCCTCTGGAAAATTATCTAAGTCTTTCTCAACGAATATTCCCTCACCTATATAATATTTCACTATAATCCTCAGTATTTATATTTTCCTCATCCAATGCTTGATTTCAGTCGGCTTTAATGCCTTAGAAATAACCATCAGTTCCTCTTTTCTCTTGCTCTGAAGCTCTTCAGATGATGGTTGTGACAAAAATGTATCAACATCCTTTGCTGCTGTTTTTCCACACACAAGCTTTAAATTAGCTTGAAAAAAACAATTAACTAATAAATCACAAAAACTCCAATTTTCAATCCGAACGGACGAGTCCCCAAAAATGTTATGAGACCAGAGGATCCCAAAACCCAGCAGCAATAGATATTCACCAAGACAAATGGTTACTTAAACAAAAGTTGCTTTTAATTATCTTTAAACATGAAAAAAGAATCACACTTTAACTTATCACTATTAACTTAACTAACCTAAATTAACCCCCTTCTAATTCTAAGCGCTCGTGAATGTAATTTGTGTGCAAGTTCAGAAAGGTTATTTTATTCACAATCCAATTTAACTTCTCATTCCTCCAAGTTCACTGGTTCCAAGCAATTCTTATACTGTGCACAGAATTTAACATTCATTAAGTTCACCAGGTTTTGGTGCTTGAAAGGTAAAGGATTACTGCTCAAGAAGGTTCTTGTCGGTTTTCAGAGGGAGATTTGTTGTACGCTGAACACCCACAATCAGCCACTCCAGTGTCTTGCCAAAGAAACTTGCCTCCTCAGGGTTCCCCAGATGATAACCTCTTTCTTTCAGGTCACCTTTTTGTTTCCTTATTTCAAGTGAAACATTAAGGCAGCCAGACCTCTCCTCTTGCATGAACCAAAGGGCTTTGACCAGGCTGAACCAAGCACTCACAACCCGTCTTCCAAATGGGGTTTTCCCAAGCTTGCCAGCTTGTCCTGTTCCAGTCCCAGCTGACTGTAAAACTGTAGAACTGATCTCTATATATATGTGTGTGTGTGTGTGTGTGTGTGTCTCAAAGAGAAAATCTGTTTGCAAAATTGCATGACCATCTCAGAACAGCAAGTTCTGCTCCCAAACATCCACAGCTCCAACAAGTTCTTTCATCTGTTGCCTTTTTGTAAACAACAATCCATCAGTGAAGTCTCTTGGGCATTCACCAAAGCTTTTGCAAAGGCTCTACAGCCAACATATATAGCATGAGCAGAGCTTCAGTATTTTAAATAAAATCTGTTTTAAGGTGTTTGTATGTGTCCTACACTAAAAAACCTGCCCCAATTTATCTCCCAAAAACATATCTATATACAAAACAAACACAACATAATCTGTCACAATATTTCTGCTTTACAGTTAATTTGTGATTGCTCCCACTCATGAAAACATTTCAATATCTACCTTTTTCCAGCTCCTTTTGGCTCTGATGCTTGAGTAAGATCACTCTGCATTTTTCCAAGAATAGAGACCCAAACTATCGAGCCTCTCTTGACACTACAACCCTCTTATCACAAGAATTAGTCTTTTGAATCTTTTTTTTGGACTCCCTTCAATGTTACTATATTCTTTTTTCAGCAAGAAAACCAAAGATGTATTCAACATGTGACCTGTCCAACACCCTGTTCAGCGGTAACAAAATCGCCCTATTCTTAATTCAATCCCTTTATAAGATACTATTTGCCTTCTTAATATTGATTGGAGTGGTCTTTTAATTTTTTTGGGATTCATCTAGTTTACCTTGATTCCTCTAAACTTTATTCTTTTGCAGTTTTTTTCCATTTGGATAATAATTCACTTTTCTTTCTCTTACTCAAGAGCTTGACCTCTCACTTCCCCTCTTTCGACTCCATTTCCCAGGTTTTCACCCAATTATTTAATCAACTTGACACAAGAACATGAATGGGATGGAGGGATATCTTCATGGTTTGATTTGGACATCATGTTCAGCACAGACACGTGGGCCAAGGGGCTTAGTCCTCTGTTGCACTGTTTCCTCATCCAGATTATTAATATAAATAATTGAGAGCTACATCTTTCCAGTCTCAAATGGACCCATTTATTCCTACTCTGTTTTCTCTGTGGCAGTCAGTTTTCCATCAATAAGCATTAACTCGCTTTGTCACATCCTGGTATTCATAAGAATAAGAGGGGATCTTATAGGAATAATTAAAATTATGAAAGGCAGGAAAGTATGTTGGACTAGAAATAGAGACAAAGCCTCAAGATTCAGGGGAGTAGATTTATGGCGGAGATGCAGAAAGTAATGAATCAGTGGAATCCTCCACCTAAGGACAGTTGAGGCTTTATCATTAAATATATTTATGGCATAGTTAGATAGGTTTTTACATTGTAGGGAATGAAGGGTTATGGGGAAATAGCAGAAAGATGGAGCTAAGTCCACAGTCAGATCAGCCATGATCTTGTTGAATTGTGCACAAGCCTCAATGGGCAAGGTGGCCTATTCTTGCTGTTATTTCTTAAATTCCCTACAGATCCCAAGCTTACTCTTAATGACCCTCTTCCCATTTATAGTTAGATTGAAATTCTTACTGATTGTTTTAATATCACTTGCAAGTTTTCTCTCAAAAATCAATTTTATTCCTTCTTTGACTTTCACTCCTGGATCATAAAACTTCCCATTCCTCTGCCCTACCTCCTGCCCCTGCCCTTACATTTGTAATGTATGCCTTACATTTCAATTTAACATTATCCTTGACCTACTTTTTTAACCACATTTACATACCTCTTTCCCATGGGATCCCTATTTCTAACTGGGATAAATTCAAGGTCAGCATTATGAACAAGCTGCCTGAATTCTGAAGTTTATTGCCTTGAATAACCACCTATGTATCATTATAATTGCCCTTATTTGTTCAACATTGTGGTTTTGGACCTATGGTATTTTCCCTAAAAATACAACTGGATGTGGGCACTAACTATTAAATGAGCATTTAACAACAAGATTTCTTCCTCGCTATTTCATGACCAAATTTAAAATACCCTGTCTCCAGGTAGGTTCTGTAATATACTAATCTAAGAAGCAACCCCTGATGCACCTCACAATTTTTTTCTTCCATCAACTCTTATTTCCAATTAATCAAACCAATCAATTACATATTTCTTTGGTCCTACAAGAAAATTTTTATCAGCTCCAACTCCAAGACACAGTACAAATCAAGTCATAGAAAAAAAACAACTAGGAAGGCAATTGTTTACTGTGGCATTCAATCACATTTTTTTTAAAAAAATCAACTGTACTCATGCAAGCCAATTTGATACGCCAGGTTGATGAGATTGGATATAAAGAAAAAGACCAAAACTAAATGGAGTGATTAAAATGTAAAACTAAAGAACATTAAAATCAATACATGTTTAAAACAAAGATTGAAATATTTACAATGGTATGATGAAACTTCAAACTAATTACCTGCAGGATACATTTTGGCTTAAAACAAAGAAATGGAATGTGAAGGTCTAAATCTGCCACTGGATAATTAGGATGTTCTCTTGAAGGCAGCATGACCATCAGAGGGTTTATATTAAATATCTGAGAGAAAAAATTCAAAGTTTCCAATTATTTCAATTAATCAAAAATAAAGTACATAATTCTGAATAAACAGCAGGAAAAAAGGAGAGTGAGTCAAATCAATAATCAAAGTGAAAGGATTCAGCAATACACAATTTGTTGCTGTCAGTGACCACGAATTAATGGAGATAAAGAACACGCATTTATATCACACATTCCAAGATTTCTGATTGTTCTCAACTCCTTTATGTTCAAAGTAGTAAATCTGATGAGAATCACTGTAGCGGTCTGGAGGAAATACAACAGGCTTTTTACATTCACCTTGGGGGAGTTGGGGATATGGAGGAATCAAAGAGCTTGAGCAGCATCCGTGAAATTTCAGATGGAACCCTTCATTAGGACTCAACCCACCGAGTTCCTCCAGCAGATCCTCTTGCTCCAGATTTGAGCATCTGCAGTCTCTTGTGTCTCAAGTTCTCACTGCATGTTGTTATCCTTGCTGCCCTATTTTGACATCTCCCATGTTGACCCTGGCATTTGCTGTGGACATTAATATAAATATTGCTATAATCCTGTAACCTCAGGGGAGGATGACCTTATTCTCAACAGAATATTCTGGTGGGATGTTTGTGCTACTGTTCTTGCTCATTCGGCTACATAAACAGTTTTGACTGACAAAGCAAAGCAAAAAATACACTTTTCTCTTCTTACATGTTCGTCCTTTATGTCAGTTCTCCCTCCATGTTCAGATGTCCCATTTTAACCATAACATTAAATAGACAGAAGAGGAAGCTGAACAGAGAAATGAAATGCAGTTCCTTTAACGCACTCCTTTCAGCTCAATGTGCCAAAAATTCAACAGGAGGAAGGTGTTCTCAGCTGAATCTTGTAACGAGAAATAAGCAATGATTTTTTTCCAGGAGAGAAAGAATTTAAAAGTAGCAAGTTATGCTCCACCTGCATTGAGTTGTGATTAGGCTCCACTTGGAATAATGCATATAGTTCTTGTTCTATGAGGAAAAGGAATGCAGAGGCACTAGAGAGGGTGAACAAAGCATATGCAAGAATCTCCCTGAAATCCTCAGAGTGGAAGTAGATTAGAAAGGCTTTATCATTTTTCTGTTTGTCACTTTAATTGCTTTAGTTGTTCATTTTCAAAGTTTTGGGGAAGAGAAGGAAATTGTAAGCAAGCAGACATAGTGTTTGTATTTGAGAAATGAATTATACCAAAAGAAAAGTGTAAATACGTGAAAAAGAATTGGTTTTTTTAGATGTGATACTATGTTAGTTTTTGAAAAATGGAAAAATAAAATTTAAAAAAAATGAATGACCCTGAAATATGGGAAAAATGTAGTCAGAAAAAAGACTTAAGTGAATTACTAACGATGGTCTTTAAAATTATGAAAAGTCTTGATAGAAATTAATATTTTTCACTTTTGTAAATACCTTGAAGAAAGGCTCAGGCCCAAAACATTGGTTATATATTTTTACCTCCTGTGGAGACTCTGTGACCTGCAGAGTTCCTCCAGCATTTCTGTGTATTTACTACAATCACAGTGTCTGCGGACTTTCTTGTTTCACTTCAGTTTTGTTTCCACTTGTGGGAAAGAGTGTAACTAGAGACCATCAACAAAAGATAGTCACCAATAAAATCTAATAGGGAGTTCAGAATAATCTTCCTTAACCATTGAACAGTGAGTGTGGAAATTACTACCACTGGAAGCCTTATATCAAGAATGACAGTAAAGCAAGATCTGCAAGTGCTCATAACATCAGTTATTTTTAAAAAGTTTTTTCACTCATGTGAAAAGTAGTAGAATGTGATTGGATTAGCACTTGAGAAAAGTCAGCTAACAGTTAGTGGACCCCTTGTGTATCAGAATCTTCAAGGACAATGAATTCTGGTTTAAACTGGCAAAATGACCTAGGGTAATCTGCAGTCACTACTGTGCTTGCTTAATGAGAATATAAATATTAACCTGGACGCCCCCAATGACAAGGCTGCCTGATTAACATAACATGTGATGTACGAACAAGGAGGAACCCTGTAGAATCAGGGAGGATGGGAAGAGAAATGGGAAGGCTTTGAAATATTGGGGTTCCGATTGGAAGGAACTTTGCTTAGCGTGGAATTGTACAAAAGAGTGATGATTTCAAATCTTCAGTGTGTCTTGGGATTAAGACACCCGGCTCTGCAGACCTAAAATAAAACTTTGTCTCCTAAGTAGTGATTGTGAACATGTTGATTTTCACAACTCAGATATCAAACACTGCCATCTCCTGACCTAGTAATACGAGAGCATGTTCGGTTCCGGAAAAGCATTTGAAAGTATTGAAAACTTAGCCTGTCTGACATCTGCCCACAACACTAAACTGAGTGGGTTTTTATGCTGTGAGATTACAAGGAAGGTTCAAGGTGATTAAGAACATACTGAATGAATAGGTAAATTCTTGGCAGTAGGAGAATGTAAATGTTGTATGATGTACCCATACCCAAGAAAGAATGCATTTAGCATAGAGAAAGGGCCACAAATATTCACCAGGCTTATTCCTGGGATGGCAGGACTTTTTCATTTAAAAATATTAGGTCAGCTAGGTTTCTATTCATGAAAGTGTTAAAGAATGAGAGAAGACCTCATTGAAATGGACAAAATTATTTATAAGGCATATCAGACTAAATGCATGGAGAATGTTTCGCCTGGATAGGGGTTCTAAACTAGAAGTCAAATTCACAAGATATGGATCAAAACTTTTCAGATTGGAATGAAGAGAAATTTCACAGTGATAAATATTTGCAATTCTCTATCACAGAAAGCTGTGGAAGCCTAGTTTCCAAAAATATTTAAGAAAGATATAGACAGATTTCTCAACACAAAAGGCATCAAAATGGGTATGAGGAGGAAACATGATTTGGCATTTAGACAGAGGAACAGACATCAATGTTTGGAATGGTATCAAAAGGCAAAATGTCCTATTTTCCTGATTTTATATACTTATGGTAAATGCACAATGTCTTACCAAATGCAGTGATCCAGACGGTGGACTGGGCACCAAGGCTAATTTTGCTGCAAATTGTCTCACTTTATGATCAAAATCCAGCTCCTGGCATGATTTCATATTCATTAACAGACTAAAAGAGATAACACACCTTGTAAGTAAGACAAAATTAATGCTGTTCCCAACTTCTATTAAAATGAACACATACAATAATAAAATCAAAAATAGCTGATGTCTAGTTCAGGATTCACCTGGTAGTAAAATCAACAAACCCCTTCAACTTTCTTCTTAGAAAGAAAAAGCTTGGGATCCTAAAAGCCAATTGATCACCTTCAAACATTAAAATCTCTTCACTACTTATTATGCTCGATTAAGAAACTACCTAAAAGGGGTGTTATTGCAATGATGGTCAAGAAATTCAATTTCTTCAAGGGAAAACTAGTTGGTCAGAACCTCTGACTTAAGTCACATCTACCACTGGGTTGAAGTTTGAAAGTTTAAATTTCTCCAAACTTACCAGTTAAACAACTTCAGCTACCAGACTTATTTATAGATTTACTTCTATAGCTATATGCTATTTATTCACCATCTCCAAGAGTTAAAAATCAGAATCTCCAACCAAATGTATTATGGGAGAAAACTACACAAAATTACCATGAGGGAGTAACTATGGATAAACACCTCATCTAGGCCATAATGAGTTAAATTATATGGCTGAGGTCAGGCTATTGTTTTGCTTGTCAAACTCAATATGAAATCAGAAGTGCAAGCCTTAAAACAACCTGAGTCCTCTTCTATTGGAACATGATAAAGTAAAAATAAATGTAGCCACAAGATTCAAGGGTGTTAGTGAAAGTGTGAAGGGTAGGCACTGGCTACAGAACAATATTGATGTTGATAAAACGGTGGACAAAATTAGCAGAAAGAATGTAATCGTGAAAATTGTGAGGTGAGATATGTTTCTGAAGTATGTGCAGGAAGAATATGCCAATGTATGATTGCATCTGAGGAAAAACTAACAGAAAGTTCCTTCTCAGTAAATTTGACAAAAGAATCCAGAAGGAAACAGCACAATAAAAATGCTGCAGAGGCATGCCTTCGTTAACAAGAGTATTGAATAAAAGAACAAAGAATACAACTATATTAGGGATACCGCACAACCACTGTAGCCGTTCCCCTCAACAATTAAATAGACTGTTTTGGATACTGTTGTGGGGGAACGATCAACCAGGGACAGGTTGTGGAGGTCACGTCTCTGGAACAGAGTCTGGCCCTTTGTCTCAGAAGGGAAGGGGGAGAAGAGGAGAACAATAGTAACTGGGAATTCATTAGTTAGTTGAGCAGATGGGAGGTTCTGAGAACAAGATTGAGAATGGTATGTTGCCTCCCAGATGCCAGGTTCAGGGACATCTCTAATCAAGTCCACAGCATCTGTATGCAGCAGATGTTGTGGTCTACATGGGGAACAATGACATACAATGGAGTACAGATGAGGTCCTGAGGAGGGAATATAGGAAGTTGAAAAGAAGAACCTCAATGGTAGTAATCTTGGGATTGCTGCCTGTGCCACATGCAAGTGAGGGTAGGAATAGGAAGTTGTGGCAGATGAATGCGTGGCTGAAGAGTTGGAGCAGGGAAGAGGGGTTCAGATTTGAGGATCACTTCTGGGAAAGATCTGACCTGTACAAAAGGACAGTCTGCACCGGAATTGGAAAGGGACCAATATCCTGGCAGACATGTTGGCTAGAGCTTTTGGGGAGGGTTTAAACTAGTTTGGCAGGGGGGTAGGAATGAGAATGAGTGTGAAGAAAAGGGCAGAAGGTCAAGAGCATGATGCAACATGTTCTGAGTTTGTAAGGAAGGGCAGGCAGGGGACCAAACATAAATGTAGTCAGTTAGAAGGTTTGAAATGTGTCTATTTCAATACTAAGAATATTAGGAATAAAGGAGACCAACTTTGAGTATGAGATCAGAATGTGTAACTATGATGTTGTGGCCGTTACAGAGACTTGGCTGTTGGAAGGGCAGGATTGTCTGATGTAGGTATTGGAGTTTAGATGTTTTAAAAAGAATAGGATGGGAGGTAAGAGAGGGGGGAGAGTAGTATTACTGGTCAGGGATAGTATCACAGTGATAGAAAGGGAGGACGCTGCAGAGGGAGTGCCAACTGCGTTAGTGTGGGTGGAAGTCATAAATAGGAAGAAAGCAATCACTGTACTGGGAGTAGTCTATAGGCCCCCAAATAGCCCTCAAGACACAAAAGAACAGTTAAGCACGCAGATTTTGGAATGGTGTAGAAATTACAAGGTTGTTGTTATTGGAGACATCAATTTTCCTAATATTAACTGGCACTTCCTGACTGCAAGAAGAATAGATGGGGCTGAATTTGTTAGGTATGTCCAAGAAGGATTCCTGAGATAGTATGTGGACCAGCCAATGAGATGAGAGGCCATACGGGATCTAATGCTGGGTAATGAATCTGACCAGGTGATGGACCTCTCAGGGGAGCATTTCAGTGAGAGTGACCACAACTACCTGAGCTTTAACATAGCTATGGACAAGAATTAAAATGGGAAAGTGTTTAATTGGGTAAGGGCTAATTAACATGCGATAAGAAAGGAACTAGCAAGAGTAAATGGGAAACAGATGATCACAGGAAAATACACAGAACTAATGTGGAGGAAATTTAGGGTCAACTTGCACCGGGTTCAGGATAGGTTTGTCCCACTAGGACAGGGAAAAGATAGTAAGAAAAGGGAACCGTGGTTGACAAAACAGGTGAGACAGCTAGTCAAGAGGAAAAAGGAAGCGTATATGAAGATCTATGAAGCAGGAAACAAGAAGGGCTGATGAGAATTATATGGCTGAAACATTGGGATCATTTAAGAGACTCTTGGATATACACATGGATGGAAGAAAAATAGAGGGTTACGAGGTATGAAGGGTTTAGTACTTTTTATTGGTAGGTATATATTGGTCGGCACAACATCAAAGGCCGAAGGGACTGCACTGTGCTGTAATATTCTATGTTATGTTTTATGTTATAGCTTAGAAGAAAATAAGCCATCAGATCCTTCAAGTCTGCCCCACCACTTAACATGATTATGGCTGAAAAATGCAGGCCTCAACCCTTCTAGGCCATTTCTCCTTTTCCCTCTATTGGTCAGTCTATCAAATATTTATCCACCTCCATTTTAAATGTTTCTAATGATCACGCTTAATCATCCGCCAGGGTAGAAAATTCCAGAGCTTCCACAGAAGATATTTCTGCATCCCTCAATTGTAAATTACTGGCCCTCATCTTGTATTTACGTCCTTATCATGTCCGCAGTACTCCAGTGTGTTCAGTTCTTGTTACCCTGCAAGAAGGATGTGATTGCATTGGACGGTATGAAAGAGATGTTGTCTGAGAAGGAGCCTTTCAGCTAGATAGGCTAATTTATTTTTCTTAGAAAATGGTTAAATGATATACAGAATTATAAAGGGCAAAGATAGGATGGCAGTGGGAAACTTTTCCTCACAATGGATGTGTTTATAACTCGAGAACAAAGAGTTAAGAGAAGGGGTAACAGAATTTTTTAATATAATCATGTAATAGTTTATGGCATGGAAACAGAGCATCTCAGCCCTTCAAGTCCACGCCAGTTCACTCAATCGACTCCGCTAGATTCCCCACCTATTCTCCGCCCATAACCCTCCAACCGCCTCCTATCCATGTATATATCCAGCCTCCTCTTAAATGAAAGAATTGACTCTACCTCAACTATTTCCTTTGGAAGATTATTCCATTCAACCACCACTCTCTGAGTGAAGAAGCATCCTCTAATATTTCTCCTAAAATTTTGCACCCTTACCCTCAACTTGTGTCCTCTTGTTTCAACCTCCCCTGTCCTCAGGGGGAAGAGTCTACTTGCATCTCGTCTATCTATTCCCTTCATAATTTTAAACACCTCTATCAAATCCCTTCTCAACCATCTACGTTCCAATGAATAAAGTCCTAACTCCTTCAATCTTTCTCTGTACTCTAGGTATTTTAAGCCAGACAACATCCTGGTAAATCTTCTCTGCACCCTCTCCACCTTATCTATATCCTTCCTATAATTTGGTGGCCAAACTTGCTTAATGTAAGAGCCACAAACGATAAAGCTCAGATGCTTGAGAGCCGCAGGACAAGAACAAAATTCACACATATGTTTTTATTGTTACAAACACATGTTGTAACAAAAAATTTATATGAATTTTAAGAAATGCATATTAAATGCAATAATATCTATTCATTTGTGCAGTTCTTAAACTGTTAATTTGTATTAGTTTCAATTATCACAAAGACAAAAATATGTTAAAAAAGTAAACCAAAAAAATTAGAGCTATTTTAATCAAATTTCCACTTTACAAAAATTAGTCTTATTATTATCATACAATGCTACAAATATCAGGCTATTAAAGACGCGAGAGACGGGCAGCGCAAGACGGGCGGGCGAGGGGGAGAGACCGGCAGCGCGAGGTGCGCAGGCGAGGGGGAGAGGAGGGTGGGAGACCGACAGCGCAAGTCGGGCGGGTGGGGGGGAGACCGGCAGCGAGCCATATATTAAAGGTCAAAGAGCCGCATGTGGCTCGCGAGCTGTGGTTTGGCCACCCCTGCTCGATGCGATAATTTATGAAGACTAACATACCAAATGGCTTCTTAACCACCCTGTCAACATGGGAATCCACCTTCAAGTAACGATGCACCATAACTCCAAGATCTCTTTGTTCTTGTGCATTCCCTAATGTCCTCCCGTTCACTACATATGTTCCATTTTGATTATTTTTTCTGAAATGAAACACTTCACACTTCTCTACATTAAATTCCATCTGCCATCTTTCAGCCCAATTTTCCAAACAAACCAAATCCCTCTTCAATCCCTGAAAACTTTCCTCGCTATTCACCACTCCCCCAAATTTGGTATTGTCTGCATATTTCTTTCTTCTTTGGCTTGGCTTCGCGGATGAAGATTTATGGAGGGGTAAATGTCCACGTCAGCCGCAGGCTCATTTGTGGCTGACAAGTCCGATGCGGGACAGGCAGACACGGTTGCAGCGGTTGCAGGGGAAAATTGGTTGGTTGGGGTTGGGTGTTGGGTTTTTTCTCCTTTGTCTTTTGTCAGTGAGGTGGGCTCTGCGGTCTTCTTCAAAGGAGGTTGCTGCCCGCCGAACTGTGAGGCGCCAAGATGCACGGTTTGAGGCGATATCAGCCCACTGGCGGTGGTCAATGTGGCAGGCACCAAGAGATTTCTTTAGGCAGTCCTTGTACTGATCTTGGGAAGGCGATGGTCCTCCATTCTGGAGACGTGACCTACCCAGCGCAGTTGGATCTTCAGCAGCATGGATTCGATGCTGTCGGCCTCTGCCATCTCGAGTACTTCGATGTTAGGGATGAAGTCGCTCCAATGAATGTTGAGGATGGAGCAGAGACAACGCTGGTGGAAATGTTCTAGGAGCCGTAGGTGATGCCGGTAGAGGACCCATGATTCGGAGCCGAACAGGAGTGTGGGTATAACAACGGCTCTGTATACGCTAATCTTTGTGAGGTTTTTCAGTTGGTTGTTTTTCCAGACTCTTTTCTGTAGTCTTCCAAAGGCACTATTTGCCTTGGCGAGTCTGTTGTCTATCTCGTTGTCGATCCTTGCATCCGATGAAATGGTGCAGCCGAGATAGGTAAACTGGTTGACCGTTTTGAGTTTAGTGTGCCCGATGGAGATGTGGGAGGGCTGGTAGTCATGGTGGGGAGCTGGCTGTTGGAGGACCTCAGTTTTCTTCAGGCTGACTTCCAGGCTAAACATTTTGGCAGTTTCCGCAAAACAGGACGTCAAGCGCTGAAGAGCTGGCTCTGAATGGGCAACTAAAGCGGCATCGTCTGCAAAGAGTAGTTCACGGACAAGTTTCTCTTGTGTCTTGGTGTGAGCTTTCAGGCGCCTCAGATTGAAGAGACTGCCATCCGTGCGGTACCGGATATAAACAGCGTCTTCATTGTTGAGGTCTTTCAAGGCTTGGTTCAGCATCATGTTGAAGGACAGCTCCAAGAAAAGTGCTGCACATTTACTTACCCAGTTAACCACCCCATCCATCATCCAAATCATTAATATAAATTATGAACAGCAGGGGATCTAGCACCGATTCTTGAAGCACGCCGTTCATCACAGGCTTTCAGCCTGACAGACAGTTGTCCACTATGACCCTCTGCTGTCTCTCCTCCAATCACCTCTGAACCCATCTTACTATTTGTCTATTAATCCCTAGTGACTGAACGTTCCTTACTAACCTTTCATGTGGAACCTTATCAAAAGCTTTGCTAAAATCCAGATAGACTACATCAACTGCTGTACTTTTATCCACCAATGTCCTCCCCTTCACTACATATGTTCCATTTTGATTATTTTTTCTGAAATGAAACACTTCACACTTCTCTACATTAAATTCCATCTGCCATCTTTCAGCCCAATTTTCCAGACAAACCAAATCCCTCTTCAATCGCTGAAAACTTTCCTCGCTATTCACCACTCCCCCAAATTTGGCATTGTCTGCATATTTACTTACCCAGTTAACCACTTATCTTGTCACTTCTTCTAAAAACTCAACAAGGTTCGTCAAACATGACGTCCCCTTCACAAACCCATGCTGGGTGTTCCTGATCCAGATATTTATACACACCATCTCTAAGAATACCCTCCATAACTGTTCCTACAACCAAAGTCTTCAAATCTGGCCTTTCCCCACTTGAAGACCTTCAACCTCAGACCTGACCTAACCCTTTCCATATTTAAGTTGAAGATAATGGACCCATGATCACTGGATCCAAAGTTCTCACCAACGCACACCTCCGTCACCTGCCCTATTCCATTCCCTAACAATAGATCTAACACTGCCTCTCCTCTAGTAGGTACTTCAACATACTGCTGTAAAAAGCAATCCTGAACACACTGTACAAAATCCAAGTCATCCTGCCCTCTCACTAATTGTGTTTCCCAATCGATATTAGATATTTCTAGTGGAAATCCCCATCTATCACAACCCTATTTCTACTACACATCTCAGCTATTTCCCTGCAAATTTGCTCTTCTAGTTCCTTATCCTCTTTTGGGGGCCTTTAATATACCCCTATATTTGTAGCCTCACCTTTCTTATTTTTTAGTTCAACCCACAGAGCCTCCAGTCCTCCAGTCTATCTTGCCTCAGCACCGCCGTAATATCTTCCCTGACAAGCATCGCCACACCTCCCCCTCGTACCCCACTAATTCTGTCACGTCTAAAGCAGTGAAATCCCTGAATATTTAACTGTCAGTCACAACCTTCCTTCAACCATGTCTCACTAATTGCTATCACATCATAATGCCACGTGTCAATCCACACCATTAGTTCATCCACTTTATTTACCACTCCTTGCATTGAAATAAATGCATCTCAGAGATCTTCCACATTTAACTTTCTGCCTCTCACCTTTTCTAGAATTGTTATTTTGGTCACTATTTATTACCTGCTGCTGTTCCATCTCCAGATTGTGTGAAAAAGGCTTTTTTCTTTGCCTAAAGACTCTGTTCTTGCTCTCCTCCCTGACATGGACCCTTGTCCCCAACCTTACTAGTTTAAATCCCTTGCAAACGCCCCTGCCAGGAGACTGGTACCTCTGGGATTTAGATGTAACCCATCCTTAGAGTATAGGATCTCCTCCAGAAACGGTCCCAGAGGTCCAAGAATTTAAAACCCTGTCTTTTACTCCACCCCTTCAGCCACACATTCAATCTCCACCTGACTCTATTTTTGCCCTCACTATCATGTGGCACAGGAAGTAATCCAGAGATTACACCCTTAGTGGTCCTTCTTCTGAACTCCCTGCCTAACTTCTTATATTCATTTTGCAGGACCACTTCTTCCTTCCTACCAATGTCGTTGGTACCGACGTGGACTACAATCTCAGGTTCTTTCCCTTCCCCCTTTAGGATGTTCTGGACTCATGTAGCCACATCCAAGACCCTGGCACCAGGGAGGCAAACCACCATCCGGTTTTCTTCATTTCTTCCACAAAAACCTCTGTCCGTCTGCCTCACCACCGAGTCCCCTAACTATCACGCTATTCTTCCCATTACTTCCTTTCTGGGCTATAGAGGCTGACCCTACACCTCTGCCTACCTTAGCCTGACTATCGCCTTCCTCAGTACTCAAGGAGGAGTACCTATTTCTGAGGATTTCAGGCTTAGATGCTCTCTCTGGAACCCGATCTTTCTCTTTCTTCCTCCTAACAGTAACCCACTTCCCCTCCTCCCGTGGGCCAGATGTGACCACCTGATTATAACTTCTATCTATAACGGCCTCGCTCTCCCTGACCAAAGCGAGATCATCGACCTGCAGCTCAAGGTCCCTAAATCGGTCCCTTAGACACTGCAGCTCAGCATACTTAGTGCACACGTGGACATCCATGAGGTTAGAAGACGCTATGACTTCCCACATGTGACAAAGGGAGCAGAAAACTGCCCTCACACTCAACCTTCCTCCTTCTCCTTGTACCTTACCAGAGTAAATATAAATATATATTAAATTAAATGTGAACGTCTTACCTCAATCCATACAGAAAGTCATTGTAAACTTGAATATACTGCTTGAGAGGATTTGAATTTTGCGACGTTTAATGTTAAGGAGTTAAATTCAGAGCCAGCTCTTCAGCGCTTGACGTCCTGTTTTGCGGAAACTGCCAAAAATGTTTGGCCTGGAAGTCAGCCTGAAGAAAACTGAGGTCCTCCATCAGCCAGCTCCCCACCATGACTACCAGCCCCCCCACATCTCCATCGGGCACACAAAACTCAAAACGGTCAACCAGTTTACCTATCTCAGCTGCACCATTTCATCAGATGCAAGGATCGACAACAAGATAGACAACAGACTCGCCAAGGCAAATAGCGCCTTTGGAAGACTACACAAAAGAGTCTGGAAAAACAACCAACTGAAAAACCTCACAAAGATAAGCGTATACAGAGCCATTGTCATACCCACACTCCTGTTCGGCTCCGAATCATGGGTCCTCTACCGGCATCACCTACGGCTCCTAGAACGCTTCCACCAGCGTTGTCTCCGCTCCATCCTCAACATTCATTGGAGCGCTTTCATCCCTAACGTCGAAGTACTCGAAATGGCAGAGATCGACAGCATCGAGTCCACGCTGCTGAAGATCCAGCTGCGCTGGGTGGGTCAAGTCTCCAGAATGGAGGACCATCGCCTTCCCAAGATCGTGTTATATGGCGAGCTCTCCACTGGCCACCGTGACAGAGGTGCACCAAAGAAAAGGTACAAGGACTGCCTAAAGAAATCTCTTGGTGCCTGCCACATTGACCACCGCCAGTGGGCTGATATTGCCTCAAACAGTGCATCTTGGCGCCTCACAGTTTGGCGGGCAGCAACCTCCTTTGAAGAAGACCGCAGAGCCCACCTCACTGACAAAAGGCAAAGGAGGAAAAACCCAACACCCAACCCCAACTAACCAATTTTCCCCTGCAACCACTGCAACCGTGTCTGCTGTCCTGCATCGGACTTGTCAGCCACAAACGAGCCTGCAGCTGACGTGGACATTTACCCCCTCTATAAATCTTCGTCCACGAAGCCAAGGCAAAGAAAGAAGAAAGAAATCATCCAATAAAATGGAAATGTGTATTGGATTATATTAAAAAGTTGAAGGTGGATATAGCATTTTTGCAAGAAACTCACTTAACTGAGAAGGAACATTTGAAATTGAAAAGAGATTGGGTAGGACATATGATTGCCTCATCTTATAATTTTAAGGCCAGAGGAGTAGCCATTTTGGTAAATAAGAAAGTACCGTTTATTTTGGATTCTCTTTTTGTTAATGCTGGTAGGATTTTGGTGGTGAACTGTAAATTTTTTTTCAGAAGCCTGGACTTTGATGAATGTTTATGCACCAAATAAGGATGATGAAGTATTTATTGCAGATACTTTTTTAATTTGAAACCAATCGAACGGAAATATTTTAGTGGGAGGGGACTTTAATTGCTGTTTAGATCCTTTGTTGGATAAATCTCCAAAGACTCTGAAGAGAACTAAAATGGCAAAGAGAATTATTGAGGTAATGAAGGATTTAAATTTGGTGGAAATATGGAGAGAATTGAATCCTACTGAAAAAGATTACTCCTTTTATTCTGCACAACATAATTCATTTTCTACAATTGATTTATTTTTAGTTTCAGCTCAATTGCAAGGTAGATTTTTACAAGCAGAGTACAAAAGTAGAATTTTGTCTGATCATTCGCTGTTGTTGTCTTCTTGTTTAGGTTTCTGAGAAGGCAGCAAATATTTATCGTTGGAGATTTAATGAGATGTTATTAAAAAACCTGAGTTTATTAAATATATTAGGGAACAAATTATTTTTTATTTACAAATGAATCAAGATTCAGTTCAGTAAATTTGTTTTATGGGATGCTTTAAAAGCATATTTGTGAGGTCAGATCATTAGTTATACAGCTAGAATTAAAAAACAATATTTGAATGAAAGTCAAAATTTGGAAAAAGAAATTGAAAAGTTAGAAAAAGAATTTCAGAAGAATTCTATTGAAGATAATAAAATACATTTATCTAAATTAAAATTATGATATAATATATTGCAATCATATAAATATGAAAAAATTAGTCAAAGATCGAAACAGCGTTATTATGAGTTAGGTGAAAGAGCACATAACGTTATAGCTTGACAATTAAAAACAGAACAAGCATCAAGAATAATTAATGCAATTAGGAAAGATTCGGAGATTACTTATAAACCTCAGGAAATTAATGAGGAATTTTTTAGATTTTATAATGAATTTTATACATCTGAAAATAGACAAAATACTGAGCAAATTGATTTGTTCTTGGCTAATTTAAATTTGCCATCATTGACTGGGAAGAATATTAATAACTTTTTTAGATTGTCCTTTTATGGAATTGGAATTAAAGGAAGCACTGCAATCAATGTTAGGAGGAAAGTGAAGATGGGTTTACAGTAGAATTTTATAAAGAATTTAATGATTTGTTGTTTTCGGTTTATATGGAAGTTTTGAAGCAGGCAAATGACATGGGTTCATTTCCAGAATCGTTTTCGAGGGCATTAATTACTGTTATTCCAAAGAAGATAGAGATCCATTAAAAGTGTCTTCTTATCGACCAATATCGTTATTAAATGTAATTATAAAATTGTTGCAAAAGTATTAGCTAATAGGTTGACTAATTATTTGCCAAAATTAGTACATGTTGACCAAGCTAGATTTATAAAAGGAAGATATTCAGTTGATAATGTCACTAAATTGATTTCTATAATTAATGCTGCTAGACAACAAGCTAATCAACCAATGATAGTGGCATTGGATGCGGAAAAGGTTTTGATAGGGTTGAGTGGAAATTTTTATTTGAGGTTTTAGAAAATTTTCAATTTGAACTTTAGGATTTTAGGATTTTAGGATATAAAGCTTTATATACTAATCCTACAGCACAAATAATGACAAATGGTCTGATTTCATCGGGTTTTACATTATCTTGATCAACTAGACAAGGTTGTTCTCTTTCACCAGCATTGTTTGCTTTAGTAATAGAACCTTTCCCTCAAGTTATTAGGCAAAATTTGGATATTAAAGATATTAAAGTAGGTGAACAAAGGTATAAGATTAATTTGTTTCCTGATGATGTTTTAATATATCTAACACATCCTAAAGAATCCTTGAGGGTGCTGCAAAATTTATTACATCAATATGGCATACTGTCAGGTTATAAGGTTAACTGGGAGAAGAGTGAAATATTGCCAATATCAAATGAGGATTATTTAGATTGTAGACAGATTACTAAATTTAAATGGTCTGATAAGATTAAATATTTAGGAGTTATAATAAAGAATATCAGGACTTATATATTTTGAATTATATATTTTTGGTGAATAAGATTAAAATTGATTTACAGAAATGGAAAGATTTGCCATTAACTTTAATTGGGAGAGTAAATTGTATAAAAATGAATATTTATCCTCATATACAATATCTTTTTCTATCTATTCCATGTGTGAATACGAAGAAATTTTTAAAAGAATTAAATAAAGTAATTCGATTATTTTTATGGAAGGGTAAATTATCTAGGGTTTCTATGCATAAATTCACATGGCGGTATGAATGGGGAGGACTTCAATTACCACATTTTCAAAATTATTATGAAGCGGCACAGTTGAAATCATTAATAGGTTGTTTGATGTTCAACAATCACCTGTCTGGGCTAAAGTCAAATTGGATCAAATTTTTAAAAAATAAATGAGTCAATTTATTTATAAATGGAATCCCTTATTGTTACAAAAATTTTGTATAAACAGGATCAGCTTATAGGCTCTAAAGGGAAAAATTTGATTAAATCACCATAGTATCAGAATAAACTAATTCCGTTTTCTTTAAATAATCCTTATTTGAAAAATTGGAAACTGAAAGGAATTAGTATTATACAAAATTGTTTTGAGGCGGGTAAATTTTCTACATTTAATAGATTACATGAGAAATTTGGTATTTCTGCAAATTCTATTTTTGCTTATTATCAAGTTCGAGATTTTTTCCGAACACAATTTGGTAAGGATTTAATTTTACCAAGTCAATCTAAGTTTGAGATTTTAATGGTTGACAAGGAAACGAAAGGATTTATATCGGATATGTATCGGTTGTTGCAAGAAAAGATGGATAAAGTTGGGCTATATAGGACAAAAGAGAAATGGGAGAAAGATTTAGATATTGAATTGTCTTGGAAGGAATGGTCAAATATGTGTATTGATAGTGTTACAAAATTAATTAATGTGAGATATAGTATGGTTAATTATAATTTTATTCATCAATTATATTTGACTCCTGAGAAGTTGAAGAAATATGGATTTAGTCCAACAGACTTGTGTTTTAGATGTAGAGAAAAGACAGGTACTTTTGTGCATTGTGTATGGACATTAAGAAAGTTAAATTTTGGGGGGGAAAAGTTATTAAATTTTTGAGAGATTTATTTACAATCGATTTGCAAATGGATCCAATGATGTGTTTATTGGGTTATATGAATGCTGTTATTTTGGGATTGGTTGATAAGCCACAATTGGCATTTTTGCGGTTAGGGTTAGTGGTTGCAAGAAAACGTATAGCGATAACTTGGAAAAATGATGTGGAATTGATAAGCAAAGATGGAATAATGAATTGCAATCGTGTTTATATTTAGAAAAAATACCTTACAATTTGCAAAATAATTATTCCTTTTTTATTAAAATGTAGAGTTTATATTTGGATTGTATGGTTATTGATCTTAAGTAAGAGTCATGTAAAGAGTTGGCACGTTGATTAACTAATTTTAAATGTATAATTTTTTTAAGGCTCCGAGGGTTGGGGGAGGAAGTTAAGATGATGTAGTTAGTAGAGGGAGGGAATTAACATAGATAGGCCAGTATGCACATGGCAATCAAAAGGGCCTATTTCCGTGCTGTCTGATATGACTATCACAGGAGACAGTTAGCATCTACAAAGCTGTAACTAACATAACATCAACCTCAGTTTAAAATGTAAGTCACATTATTTTTCCCTACCACTAGCTGTGCAGTATATCAGTGCCATTCAAGATCTTTCAAGAAATTAGTAAAATGTTGGAAGATAAAACTTAGACCTTTCTATTGAACAAGGTAGTTCAGTAAAATGTTGCCTGGGTTTCAAGGTTTGAATTACAGGAAAAGGTTAAACAAGCTAGGACTTTATTCCCTGGAGCGTAGAAGGTTGAAGGATGATTTAAAATTATTTAAAATTATTAGGGGGATCAATAGAGTAAACGTGGATAGGCATTTTCCATTGAGAGTGCGGGAGATTGAAGGGGAAAAAGTTTAGGGGAAACATGAAGGGGAATTTCTTCACAGAGGGTAGTGGGGGTGTGGAATGAGCTTCCTACCCAAGTCATAGATGCGGGCTCGATTTTAATATTTAAGGAAATGTTGGATAGGTATATGGACGAGAGAGGTATGGAAGGTTATGGGCTGCATGCGGGTCAATGGGTCTCAGTGGGAGAAGGTGTTTGGCAAGGACTAGAAGGGCTGTAATGGCCTGTTTCTGTGTTGTCATTGTTATGTGGTTAAAAGGAGAGTGTGAATTTCAAAAAAGGACTCAAGTTACCAAATGAAGTTCGATACTGATGTCATTCATTCGAGTTTTGACTGACTTGAGCATATTGTTGTTTATTGAAAACAGCTCACCTTTTAACACCTTCATACCAGCAAAACTAATAAAACTCAAGAATCTGAGAGTCTGTTCTTCCTTTAGCAACTGGATCCTCAATTTTCTCATCTGCAGGTCCAATCAGTGTGGATGGGCAACATCACCTCCTCCTCACTGACCATCAACACAGGTCACCTCAAGGGCTGCATGTTAGATCCCTGCTGTATTCCCTCTACACTCATAATTGTACAGCCAAGTTTGGCTCCAAAGCAATATTTCAATTTGCTAATGACCCCACTATTGATGGCAAATTAATGGATCATGATGAGACTGAATATAAAATGGTGGTGTGATGCCAGAATAACAATCTTGCTCTCAACGTCAGAAAGACCAAGTAACTTAATGTGGACTTTATGAAAAGGAAGCCAAAGAATTCCTGGAGCCACAATGTCATTGCATTCTTTAACAAACTTCTACAGGTGTACTATGCAAAGTATACTGACTAGTTGCATCACGGACTGAATTAGAAACTTGGGTGCCCAGGAACCCAGAAAGTGGAAAACATAGCCAAGTCCATCACAGACACCAATCTCCCATCCATTGAAGACATCTCTGTGAGCCTCTGCTTCCAGAAGGCAGACAGCCTCACAAGGGATCCCTATCACAATCTCTTATCATTGCTATATTCAGGTAAAAGGTGCATAAGCCTGATGTCCAGCATATCTAGTTTCAATAACAGTTGTTTCTAATAGCAAATGGCATCTACAACCTCCCCATATTATCCTAACCATAAATTGCTCCAGGATCACCACATGATCTGTTTTCACTATTGAAACATCACTTGCACTTTGAATCTGTATATATTTATCTATTCTTTTGTGTTTATTATCTCATTTTCTCTCTCACGGCATATTCCAGTAAGTTAATTTATACTATTGTTGTTGGTGTATCTTACTACTTACGTGGCTGCAGCATGTAAGAATTTCAGTGCGGGTGTACATGTGACAAGGAACTCTCATAACATATTGCATCTAATAAAGCAGGGCAACCGGCTAAAATCTTGCAACACCAACCTTTAAAATGCACAGGGTGTGAATTCACTTTAACAAAATGCAAATATTTCCTCATGCTTACCAAGAAAGGCAATCCTTAAAGGCTGTATAATAAGGGAATTTGGATATCACACAGATGCTGAAGGGAGCATACAACGAAGACATCCTTGGACTGTGCATATTCCAATTTGCATGGAAACTATCTCCTTCCTGTAAATAAAAAAGACAGTGTTGTAGGCTAATTTTATTGCAATATATCAAGGGTGGTAACCGCTGGATTCCTGCCAGTGCTACACGCCAGTGAGGGCAGGAACAGGAAGTCATGGCAGGTGAATTCGTAACTGAAGAGATGGTGCAGAGGGCAGGGGTTCAGATTCTTGGATCATTGGGAGCTCTTGTGGGGAAGAAATGACCTGCATATCCTAGATACCTAGTCTCGTACAGGGATCAGGTATATCAAGGACTGTTTTGAACAGGGGAAATTTATAACACTTGATCAACTTAAAAATAAATATGGTTTATTGAATAATACGTTCCTCTACTATCTTCAATTAAGATCTTTTTTAAGGGACAAATTAGGTTCCACAATGAAGTTACTGAGATGCAGCAACTTGGAAATACTTGTTCAAAAGGGGAACACAAAAGAGTTTATATCAATTATTTATCTTCTGCTTTAAACGGAAGCCCCTAAACAGGGGCTACACATTTCAAGACAAAGATAGGAATCAAACTTAAATAATAATTGGAGAACAATGCTGGTCTGATTTGTGTCAAGACAGCTGATAAATACTATTAATGTAAGATACAGACTGGCGCAATATAATTTCTTGCATCAGCTGTACCTCAAGCTGCAAAAGTTGAACAAACTTAAATCAGAAGTTTCAGATCAATGTTTTAGATGTGGCAGTGATGTAAGAACCTTTCTACATTCAACCTGCTCATGTCCCAAACTGAGAACTATCTGGGTGATCTTCTAGATCAAATTACTGGGAAACAATTTCCACAGATCACAGAATTATTTTTGTTAGGAAATGCTAAAGACATAAGACTTACAATGAAGCTGTCAAAACATCAATTACAATTTGTTAAGATCGCATTGGCAGTGGCCAGAAAATGTTACCTGGAAGTCTGATTCTCATTTAGGATTGGCACGTTGAAATGCAGAAATGCAAAACTGTGTCCCCCTGGGAAAATCACATAATCTGAGGAATAGGTATGATGTATTTATGGATATTTGGCAGCCATATCTACGGCATGTAGGCGTTAAGCTTTAACTGTTTCCCCCCCCCTCCCAAACCAACCCAGTAAAATCAGATAATATTTAGGCCTGGGAGATTAGTTAAGGTGTCTGGCAGATTTTTCTTTTCATCATATATCTGTTTTTTTTTCTATCCTACTCTTAAACCTATTCTTTCGGGGTTTTTTTTTAAGGGATGGGGGAAGGGAGTTATTTAAAATTATAGTCAAGAAGAAGGATTGCTGTTAAATACACTGGTTAATTGTATCATTAGATTTATTTGATTTATTTTTCTCATAAGTTATATAAATAAAATATTCAAAAAAAAAAGAAATGACCTGAACAAAAAGGACAGGTTACGCCTGAACGGGAGTGGGACTAATATCCTGGCAAATTGGGTTGATAGAGCTGTTGGAGAGGGTTTAAACTAGTTGGCAGGGGGATGGGAACCAGCATGAGAGGGCAGTGAATAGGGCAGAAGACACACAAGTAGATATTCTGTGTAGCAATAAGGCAAAAAGATTGAGGATTTAACTTGGGGTACTTTGGAATCAAAATTGAAAAGGGTGAAGAATAGAGCACTGAAGGTCTTGCTTTTAAATGTCTGCAATATAAGAAATAAGGTTGATGATCCAGTAGCACAGCTGGAAGTTGACAGTATGACACTGTGGCCATCACAGAGTTGTGGCTGAAAGATTGCCACATCTGGGAACTAAATATCTGTGGATACACAGTATATCGGAAGGACAGGAAGGTAGGCAGGTGGTTCTGCTGGTTAAAAATGGAATTCAATCTTTGAAGAGAGGAGACATTGGATCAGAAGATGTGCAATCCCTGTGAGTAGAATTTAAAAAAACTGTTAAGAGTAAAAAGACCGTGATGGGAGTTTTACACAGGTCTCCAAATAGTAGCCAGGATGTGGAGTGCAAACTACAGAGGGAGATAGAGAAGCCGTACAAAAAGGGCAATATTACAATAGTCAAGGGGGATTTCAATATGCAGGTTGATTGGGAAAACCAGATTGATACTGGATCTTAAGAGAAGGAATTTATTGAATGCCTTCAAGATCGCTTCTTAGAACAGCATGTGGCTGAGCAATCAGGGAAATGGCAATTCTACAATTGGATATTGTGAAGTGGACCAAAGTGATAAGGAAGTGAAATATAGGGGAACACTTAGGAGGCAGTTTGAGAGACAGAAACTAAGATCAGAGGTGTCAATATACCAGTGGAATAAAGGGGTGTACAGAGGTATGAGCAAAGAAGTTTAAAATGTTAATTGGAAAGGCACACTAACAGGGAGGACAGCAATGGCTGGGATTTCTGCAAGAAATAAGGAAGGTGCAGGAAAGGTATATTCCAGAAAATAAGAAATATTTGACTGGAAAATAGGGCCACTGTGGCTGACAAAAAGAAGTCAAAGTTGAAGTAAAATCAAAATAAAGGGCATACATGGAAGCAAAAATTAGTGGGGAGATAAAAGACTGGGCAGCTTTTAAAAGTGTACAGAATGTAAACAAGAAGGTCATTAGAAATAAAAAGATGAAGTTTGAAAGGAGGTGAACAAATAATATTGAAAAGGATACTAAAAGCTTTTTCAAGCAGATAAAGAGTAAAAAAGAGGCAAGAGTAGATATAGGCTAATGGAAAATGCTAGAGAAATTGTAAAGGCAGACAAGGAGATGGCAGAGGAACTGAATGAGTATTTTGCATCAGTCTTGACCATGAAAGACATTACCTGTAGACCAGACTTCCAAGGGTCTCAGGAAAGAGAGGTGAGTGCATTCACGATTACCAAAGAGATTATGCTTGGGAAGCTGAAAGGTCTATGGCAGGGGTGTCAAACTCAAATTCACGGAGGGCCAAAATTAAAAACTTGGACTAAGTCGAGGGCCGAACTAAATATTTATTGAAAATTTTCAACAACATCTGCATGTTTTCTCTTCTTTCAACATATGTAATATTAAACTTTTTCTTATTAAAATAAATGTTTAATAATAGTTTTAGATAAACTCTTTCCAGAAGTATTAACAAATGAGAAATAAAATATTCAATAAATAATATTTCTCTATAGAGGATTTGTCAAATGTTGCTAGTGTGCTGTCGAATAGTAAAATCTGAGGGCTATTGAGAATGTGGGAGAATAACATGATTCCTGAAACAATCAAATGGGTGACTGATTGTGGGCATGAACTCTAGCAGGGTTATTTGCCATGCCCTTTTTCCATTGGTACAGATATCCTTTGATTTACACACTTTTCAAGTTTTATGCCTAATGAGCTTGTATCCAGGTGCAGAACCATTTTTAACCAGGAATATATTGATCACTGTGACATGAAACTATTGGAAGATCGTTTTATCCTGAGATTAAAGTTCATAATCCTTACTCAGGCCTGTGTGCGGGAGGGCGGGGTTTGCGGACGATCGGGTTAGACAACGACAGTGCGGGGGCATCGGCTCTCGCTGCAGGGCGGCATCTCGGCGGATCAACGGCCCCGTCACCGTGAGTTGCGGGTCGGCCTGCGGCAGGGAGGGGGAGTGGGCAACGGTCCTGGCGAGGTCAGGCCCAAGGCCTCCGGTTCCGGGCGCTGGGAAGCGGCCTTGGCTTCCCCTGACAACGGCCAGGCCCCAAACCCAGAGTCCACGGTGAGACCCTGCAACGTAAACTGAGGAGGTGGGGGCGATTAGCCAATGCATTCTGGGATTTATAGTATTAGCTGTGCATGCGCAATACTGGCGCGGCGGCCTGCGGGCCACCTCTAATACATTTTTGAAATGATCTTGCGGGCCAAATATAATTATATCGTGGGCCAAATTTGGCCTGCGGGCCAGAGTTTGACATGTGTGGTCTATGGGTAGATAAGTCTCCTGGACTAGACAGAATGCATCCTCAAGTTCTGAAAGAAGTAGCTGCAGAGATTGTAGTGACATTAGTAATGATCTTCCAAGAATCAAAAGATTTTGGCTTGTTCAGGAGGACTAGAAAATTGCAAAGGTCACCAGTTACACATGGTATTTTGCAGGAGTCCGTGTTGGGGGCCGCTATTTTTTATTTTGTATGTTAATGATTTGGATTGCAGAATAAATGGCTTTGTTGCTAAATTTGCAGATTATACAAAGACAGGTGGAGGGGCAGGTACTGATGACAAAATGGAGAGGATGCAGAGAAACTTAGATAGATTAGGAAAATGGGCAAAGAAGTGGCAAATGAAATAAAATGCTAGAAAGTGTACTGACATGCACTTGGTAGAAGGAATAAAAGTCAGACTATTATTTGAATGGAGAGAAAATTCAAAATTTGGAGGTACAAAAGTACTTGGGAGTCCTCTTGCAGAATACCCAAAAGGTTAACCTCCAGCTTGTCAGTGGTGAAGAACACAAATGGAATATGGCATTCATACCTAGAGGTAAAGGATCTAAGAAGTGGATGAAATGTTGAGGCTTTAAAAGGCACTGATGAGGACTCACTTGAAATACGGGGTACAGTTTTGATATCCTTATTTAAGAAAGGATATGCTGACATTGGAGAGGGTTCAGAGATTCACAAAATGATTCCTGGAATGAAGGGATTAACATATGAGGAACGTTTGATGGCTCTTGCACTGTACTCCTTGGAGTTCAGAAGAATGAGGGGGGACCTCATAGAAGCCTGGACAGAGTAGAAGTAGCAAAGTTGTTTCCCATGGTTGGGTAATCTAAGATAAAAGGGCACAACTTCAGGATTGAAGGGTGCCCATTTAAAACAGAGATGTGAAGGAATTTATTTAGCCAGAGAGTGATGAACCTCTGGAATTTTCTACCTGTGGTGGCTGTGGCAGTCAAGTAGTTGGGTGTATTTAAGGCAGATTGATAGGCATCTGAATAGTCAGGGTATCAAAGGTTATGAGGAGATGGCAGGAGAATGGGGTTGAGTTGGAGAATGGATCATCTCTTGATGGAATGGTGGATCGGACTCGAAGAGCAAAATGGCCTCCTTCTGCTCCTCTATCTAATGGTCTTTGGATCTTATAGTAAAAAAAAATATGTAAAACTATAAATCTGAATATATGAAATAAATATACTTACACATACTAGAATGATGAAAATTCCATTTAAACAGAAGGAAAAAAAAACTTTTGTACCCAAAGGATTAATTAAGAGAGCATTCTGATAATTTCTCCAAAACAATAAATGAAGTAAAATTGATATTTGCCTTTAACCTATGTAAAGGAAAAGCCCAAGTTGAAAAAGAAAGGGATACAGAAAGGTAAAAGGTAAGACACTTTAATAGAGAGCAAACAACTTGAGTGATAAATTTTAAATAAAATGTAAACATACAGCAAGGTAACAAGCCCTTCCAGCCCACACCCCCGTACATTTTGAAGGGTCGAAGTAACCAGAGCACCCAGAGAAAACCAATGCAGACACAGGGAGAACGTATAAACTTGCTACAGACACCGCTGGATTTGAACCAAGGTCGCTGGCACTATAAGAGTGCTGTGCTAAGAATACATGGAGAAGAATGCCAGAGAAGAAACAGGAAATGGTGTAACAAACAGGTTGAGAAATAAATTTATTGAACCATATAAAATTGCAGCAGAGGATTGGATAATTTTACTTTCCAGCACATGGACCACAGCCAAGTAGATTACAGTGCTTCCAGCTCATCCAGCTGTTTTAAAATAGATACCTGTGACAGAGTATATGGAGGTGTTTGGGAGAGAAATTGGGAAAGATTTGTTTGAGCAGGTCACACACAAACACTTTAAAACACAGAATTTTTGCAGGAGTTTTGCAGAGTGCTCACAGGCTCATGATGGACTGTTATTTGCAAAAGACAACAATGTAGCAACATGGCAACTTTGTCTGAAAAGCTGTTTGCTGTCTGGAAGAGCAGGTGATCTTTGCAGGCAGAGGCAGAACAGCTTTGCTCTCATAATGGGAGGGAGTGAGAGAGAGGAGAGACACAGACTTCAGTTCCAAAGGGACTGCCTGTCTGGTGTTTCCCTTTGAATAGGAGAAACAGAAAGGAACTCTGTGGTGACCTGAAAGAAAGAGGTTATCACCTGGAGAACCCTGAAGGGGGCAAGTTTCGTCAGCAAGACACCGACCAGAGATTAAAAAGGAATCAGTTGTGGATGTCCTGGATCGAGAAAACTCTCTCTCTAGAAACCAACAAGAACCCTTCTGAGTGGTAAACCATTTACCTGTTAAGCACCAAAGCCTGGCGAACTTTATTAATGCTAACTTCTGTGCACAGCACGAGAATTGCCTGCCACTGGTGAGATTGGACTGTGAACCAAAGAACTTTTCTGAAACTTATATACACATTACACACACGTGCGCTTAGAATTAGAGGGGGAGGTTAAGTAAATCAATAGATATAAGTTAAAGTTTAATTCTGTTTTCATGTTCAAAGATAATTAAAAGCAACTTTTGTTTAAGTAACCCTTTGTCATGGTGTATATCTACTGCTGCTGGGTTTTGGGGTCCACTGGACTCATAACATACAAAATGTAAAAGAACTAAACATTTATGTGTAAATGAACAACTGCAAAGTAAGTGAGCTAAAAAATAGGACTGATGCAAAGATCAGAAAATGTTAGTTATACCAGAATAATTGTACCCAAGATCACTCACAATCATTGCTCAAACTATTCTTGCCAAGTATTCTTACATTTTTATTCTTCCAAGCAGTCCTTAGAATTTTTCTTCATGCGCAATTTGTTTCCCATTTCTCAAGCTATTTCAAATTCAAAACATTATTAGCTTATTTTTCTGAAGCTAACAAATAATAGAGGCTCAATCAGACTGAAGAAAATAATAAAAGTGGAATTATGAATGCAATCAGATCAGCTGAGGGCATTGTATACTAATATTTCAAATTAATAGATATTTCACTGGGTGAAAAAAACTCAAGTGATCAAGCAGGTATAATTATTAAAGGGTCCATGAAAATTTGTTAAAAATTCAAACAAATGAGGTTTGCTGGAAATTTGCATAAAATATTGCAAAGATATTCAAAATAATTTTTTTTTGGTCAGGACAAAATAATCAAAAAAGCCATTTTCTGCAATCAGCTAATTTTGTTAGAAAATGTGAATTTAAATAACATGGAAACATTTTTTTTCATTCTAATGTGGAAAAATTAACCATAAACTGATAGAAGCAAAATCAAGAATCTGAAAAAGAAATAAAATGTACATGCCTGATACTGTTCCTCTTTTCCTGAAGTAAAGTTGCCAATCTAACACATTTGCTAGCATATTTTGGAAAATTCCCTTTTCAATTCCAACTGCAATTATTACGAAGTATCAGGAAGGGAAAATAATCTCAGTTTTCCTTTTCTGTTGGAACCTTATGCATGACAGTAATGGCTTATTTATAGCAGTGATAGCTTATCACATTTTTTTTGTAACGGGCTGACCAACGCACGGTTTGACGGGCTGAATCGCCATCCAGTCATCCAACACAAAATGGCGCGGGGTCCCCTTCCCTTATGAGGAGAAGCACGCGGTTGGCAACATGTGTTGCCCGGGGTACAGCGCCACTTCTATGTTGCATGCTTCAGGACGGGGAGTGACGCCATGACGCACTGACATCACTTCCTAAGGCCAGTGCGACCCTCACAGGAAGTGGACTGTCTCCGCGAGCAGCACAAGGAATTCAAAATAAAGTTCAGTTACTGGTTCACATTGTGCCACGTGGATGTCTCTCATTTCGGTAATGCTTCCGTTAGCAGACGCTACACTGGTGACCTCGGCGGTTCCAATGTCTTTGAACTCACCTTGAATGCAACAAAATGCAGGATGCTACTACCGCTACAGTCGCAATGGCTGCGACCAACACTGTGGATGTGCATTTGCCGCTCTTCTGGGCAAATCAGCCCAGGAATTGGTTACAAATGGCCAAGTCACAGTTTCAGATCAGAAGCATTGTCTCTGAGGATATCAAGTTCTGGAACGCCGTCAGCACCCTGGGTGCCGCTACCACAGCAAAAGTAAGCTCTTTATTGGAAAATCCTCCTATGGAGCATATGTATAAACAATTCCAGTGTTTCCTCCGCAATTCCCTGGAACTCAGCTGACATGAGCATGCCATCCGCATCCTGTATATGCAAGGCCTGGGCGATAGGAACCCCTCTGAGGCCATGCACGAAATGGTGGCCTTCACAGACAGACACACAAACTGTTTCTTGTTCGAGCCTGTTCCTATCCAAGCTACCGGTGAATGTTTCCTCAGCAATATGCCACATGGATTTCAGTGCCACACACCTGGTAGCCAGAGAAGCAGACAGACTTTTTCACACCCGGCAACAGTTCCATACATGTGCAACTGATCTACGCCACTGGTACCGCCAGTTCAGCCCCATCGCCGGGACCCCGAAGTAGCTAAGGCCCAGCCGCAATGTAACAATCGCTCAGACAAACAGATGGGGCCTTAACACCCGGCGGTGCGTCCCTCCATGCTCATACTCCAACGCCAAGTCAAGCACATTGGCGGGAAGCGGACAGGCTAGTGCCGATAGTGGCCTCAGCAGTAGGTACACATAAAGGCCTAATCTACCTCAGGGACCAACAAACAAAGAGGGATTTCCTAGTCAACACGGGCACAGAGATAAGCCTCATTCTGCTGATGTATTTCAAACTCAAACACAATCCAAAAGGCCTTCCCCTACTGGCAGCCAATGGTTCCTCCATTCTGCGTTTTGGCTCCTGCCTGGTCACAATCCATGCCACAGACACAGTTTTCCTCTGGAAGTGTACGATTACATTCGTGGGACAAACCCTACAGAGCAGATTTCCTCTGGGAGCAAATGCCCCCATGAACAAATGCCGTTTGGTCAACGCTACCATATTCCATTCATACCCCCTCACTCTATAGCAATGTTCTTTTCTGCCGTGAGAAATCCACGGTCTGGAACGTAACGAATATGCCCTTCTACTGGCCAAGTACCCATCACTGTTGGGCCCAAATTCCACAACGCTAAACCAGCACATGGCGTGGAGCACCACATCGAGACCACGGGCCTCCAGTGTACGCACAGGTACAACGCCTCCCGCATGACAAACTCCTTCAAGCCAAGAATGAATTCGCTGCCATGGAGGAATTGGGTATCATCCGCTGCTCAAACAACCCCTGGGCGTTCCTGCTGCATGGTCCAGAGGAACACCAGTAGTTGGCCCCCGTGTGGCCACCGTCCCAGATTGATACCCCATCCCATACGTCCAGGATTTTGTCAGGATGGTCCAGGGCTGCTGGATCTTTTCCAAAGTGGACCTTGACAAAGGGTACCATCAGATTCCGGTGCATCCTAACAACGTCCCGAAAATGGCCATTACGACAACACCTTTTGGCCTTTTCGAGTTCCTGTGGATGCCTTTAGATCTAATGAACTCTGTCCAGATGTTTCAGCGTCTTATGGATGTGGTGGGCAGGGACCTCAATTTCATTTACCTGAATAACATTCTCATCGCCAGTCCTGATAGCATCACACTCAGGACGCACCTGACTTGCCTTTTCAACAGGTTGCAGAAGTTCCCCAGTTAAGTGCAGTTCAGGCTGAAAACTATCGATTTCCTGGGACACCGTATCAACCGAAAGGAAGCCACACCGCTGCTGGATAAGGTGGAAGCCATCCAACATTTTCCCAGACAGAGCACAATCAAAGGCCTACCAGAATTCCAAGGAAGCAGCTACCCTCATACAACCCCTATTCGACCTCATAAAACTCAGCGACAAGGCTCTGCAGTGGACACACAAAACTGTTAAAGCATTCCAGGCAACCAAAGCGGCGGAGACCACATTTTTAGCCCATCAGACTCTTACTTCACCCCGGCCCTTATAATAAACACATCGGACAGAGCGGTCAGCATGGTGTTGGAGCAGTGGGTGAATGAGCACCGGCACCCCCTGACTTCCTTCAGAAAACATCTCTGGACGCCAGAACTCAAGTACAGCACATTTGGCCGCGAACTATTGGTCCTATACCTGGCAATACGACATTTCCTGTACATGTTAGAAGGAAAGGTTTTGTCGCCTACACAGACCACAAACAGCTCATCCATGCACTCAGCAAGGTTTCAGACCATAGTCAGTGAGGAAACAAGGACATCTCTCCTACACTTCCAAGGACATAATGAACATTCGCCACTTTGCAGCCGATGCACTATCCAGATTGGCCATCAGGAGGGCTCGATGTCGGTCAGCTAGCCAAAGACCATGCAGATGTCTAGACCTACCGGACCACCATGGAGGTTAGCAATTTCTGTCCTTCATCAGGGAGCCCGACTTTACTGTGCAACATGTCCACAGGCTTCCCCAGACCCATGAGCTGGCGACAGCAGCTGTTCGACCAAATTCACGGTCTGTCACATCCTTCCATAAGGTCCATGGTTTGTAAAGGTTAAAACCTTGTGTTTTTGATTCTTTTGTTAATTTTCTGCCTATCCCTTTAAGAAGTATTAATGTTTGTAGTGTTACCATAGTCACTATGATGTCATAATATCGGAGTGGACCTAGAGTTTGTATATCATTCTTCAAAGAATCGTGACAAAGAAGTATGCTCGAGATACTTTTCTTTGAATTCATCTTATTTCATATTAATTCATCTTATTTTCTTTATTTATTTTATATCTGTTTAAAGTTGAATATTGTTATCATTATACAGTATGCTTTGTTACTGTGATGCAATAGGTTAATTAAATATATGCTTATAAAAGGGATTAGAACTGGGTTAGCTGTTAGGTTGCCTGCATTTTACAGTAAGAACAATGCCTTGCAGAGTTCCAAAGGCAGGTGCAAACAGAAGGTTTTGGGCTTTAGCAACATTTGCAAGCACACTGCAGAAACTGAAACATTTGCAGAGAGTTGGACCCATGTGTTTTTTTTTGTAAAGCTTGGAACTTGCAACATTTGCCAACTGAAGCCAAAAAATAACAATGCCTGGAACATCAGGAGGTGAGGGGCAGAGAATGAGAGAGAAGGCAGTTAAGCAGAAGTTTGAAGGCACTTTCAGGTGGCCAACTGCCCCGCTTGTAAAGCTGCATATTTTGGCAATATGCGGCTGTTGGGAGGCCATGTGAATGCACAGGAGGCGCCTGCAAGGCGATAATTTTATCGGACATCGATTAGATCGCACTTGGAATATTATGAGCAGTTTTGGGCTCCTTATCTGGCGAACGATGCGTTGACATTGGAGAGGGCCCAGCGGAAGTTCATGAGAATGATCCTGGAATCAAGGGGTTATCATATAATCAGCATTTAATAACTCTGTCACTGTACTCACTGGAGTTTAGAACAATGAAGGGGATTCTTAATGAAACCTTTTGAAAACTGAAAGATCTGGAAAGAGTTATGTGGAGAGGATTGTCAGAGAGACAAGAAGGCACAGCCACAGAAGACAAAGACTTCCCTTTTGATCAGAGATGATGAAGAATTTATTTACCCAATGATGGTAAATCTATGGAATTCATTGCCATGGACAATGACACAAGGACAGCTTCTTCCCCTCTGCCATCAGTTTTCTGAATGAACAATGAATTAAAGACTCTGCCTTACTTTGTCTTTTTCTTGCACTATTTTTATGCATTTTGTAATGTGGTTTTTGTAAATGTTTACACTGTGATGCTGCCACAAAACAAATTTTGTCACATTTTCATGATAATACATTTAAGAGGTATAGCATAGTAACAGGTCCATTTGTCCCACATGCCTGTGCTGCCCCAAATATACCAATTAACCTGCAAACCCCCTGCTTTTTTGGAGGTGGGAGGAAACCGGAGGAAATTCATGTGATCAAGGGGAGAATGCACAAACTCCTTGCAGACAGCGCCAGATTAGAACCCAGGTCATTGGTGCTGTAACAGCGCTGCGCTCACCGCTACACAATCTGTACTGCTAGGAAATGCATCTATTTTGCACATCATTTTGAGAAAAGCACTGGTTAAGTTTAGTGCAAGCAATAAGAGATAGCATAATTAAGACAAATCGCAAAAGACAGGCAGTTACTTTGCAAGTGATAATCTACACATTGCATTATTCAAATTAAAATGCATTTTACATACCCGAATAAGTTTGTAGAACTGCACTACTACACCATAGGTCCTTTTTCCAAAAACATCTGTGAACACCAAGGAATGATAGTGATCTTCCTTTGCTTCAGTTTCTATCTTCAGTTCTCCTTTAAGTTAAAAAAAAAATAGTCTGCCAGAGGAAGTACCATACTTGTGAAGAATTATTACAGAACCCCAAGATTCTGGAATTCAAGCAACCAGCAGCCTCAAGCAACCAGCAAAAAAAATTCAAAGAAAATAAATTTAAAAAATTTAAAATAACAATAAAATAGGTAAAAAAAATACTTGTTTAAATTGTGAAAGTAAATGTTCTCTGAAGTAATACATATAGTAAACCTTTGTGAAAGATGGGAGCAAATATTCAGAAGCAGTGTGCTTGGTAGTGCTTTGCTCATACCAGCTGTTTGAATAAAGTTGTGTGGCACAGCAAAGGCGTTGCACAGGAAGAAGACCAGGTTGATGTCATGCGCTGTTCGAGTGATTCTCTTAAAGTGTCTCCTTATCCCAGCTTAGTAAAAGTCAGCCTGGTCAGACGCTTTATCTGTAAACTTGGGTAGTGAGGGGTGGTGTTAATTATCTATAATGTCATTGTTCGTCTTTCAGGCGGCTCCATGGAGGGAGAGGAACCTTCAGAAGCAGCGATGGTTAAATGTTTTCAAAGAATGTGACTGAAAATAAAATGAAATGTTTTACAGTTTATATATTCATGCAAGTGAACTTTTTTTAGTATAAGTATAGTATAGTATTTTTCTAATTTGTCTTTTAAACTGTTTATTCCTAATATAAGTGTATTAGTTAGGCATTGTAGGAATAAGTCTCAAGCCACTGGAAAATACTGTACACTTATCCAGCATGCACCAATCCCTATAGGTGTCCATATGAGGGGTTTCACTCTCTAATATCTGTGCAAAAATGCCATGCAAGCAAACAATGGTTTTCATTATTTTTTAATAATCACAGCCTGACAAAATTGATTTTGGTGGTCCATTTTTAGTTCAGTTTATTATAAAATATAGTTTGTATTCAAACTTTTCTAGCAGAGGGCATAACTTGAACTATTTGTTTTCTTCCTGAGGCATTTGGATATTTGCTTGATCGCCAACTGTTATTAAACCACAACTGTAAAGTTATGACACAATGGAAAGTCTGTGAATTTGAAAATGCTTCAGCTTTAATCATTAACAAACTTTTGCTGGAACCGCAAACAAACAAATGGAGGCAATGTGAAGGCCTGAAGGCACCTAAGCACATTTATCTACGCACTCCATAATTTGAATTCTTTGCATCCAATTAAGGCAAGAAGTTCAGAAGAATAAAAATGATATTCAAATCTAAAGAACTTACCTGGGAAACATAACTGAGGTAATCCTTGGAGATCTATATTATTTGGAATGCTAAATTCCTCACTCTGTGACTCTTTGTGACTTGCATTTCCATTGTTCACATCAGGATTTGTGTGCTTGAACTCCTTTTTCTTTTTGAATGAGCGGCGTCTTGAAGATCTTGTAAAATTTTGATCAAAATAACCAGACTGACTTCCTTCTTTTCTGACAAATGGGGGAACATGAACAGATCGAACTTCTGGGATAAGATATTGATGCGATCGACCATTGTTGTTACGCACTGCCTAAAGAGAGAGAAAAATAAAACAATGTGTATACAAGCTTACTGAAAGCATAACTGATATTATTGAGGATAAAATATATTGGTAATATTAAATTACTGATACATAAATGGTTTGTTGTCTTTTATACCTTATACATATACAATCGGCCATCCTCGATAACACTAAACAAGGATTTTGCTTCCTGAATACTTTTGGGTATATTTTATGGATTTTGGCTGCTGATCATGAAAATCACCTTAGAATTTTCCTATCATGCACTATTTTGTGAGTTCCTGTCATATTTTAGGTTTACTAGTATATTGCTCACAAAGCAAGCTGTTTTGGTCAGTCCAAGCATGTCTGAGCATGCACTCAGTGTAGGTGCTAAGCAAATATTGCCTCAGGCATGGAAGGCATTTAAAGATATTGTTGAAAATTTTTTTGTCAACTACAGAGCACCAAACTACATCCAGCTGATTGACCACATGCTTCAAGCATCCAAAACCACGAAGTGCAACATGTCATTGAAAATTCATTTTCTGCATTCGCACTGGGACGTCTTCCCTGCTGATCTTGGTGCAGTCAGTGACAAACATGGTGAAAGATTTCACCGGGTCATTGTAACTATGGAAAAACTGTATCTGCGCAACTGGAATCCATCAATACTGGCCGACTATTGAACACTGACATGAGAGGCATCGTATGTTGAGTACAAGCAAAAATCAGCAGAAAAATATTTTTAGGTCACTTGAACAAACACTACGTGTCAGCATCATTAGGCAATCAAACATGCTAAATTCAATAAAAGTTAACTTAATGTTTCTCCAACTTCCTACATAGAAACATAGAAGATAGGAGCAGGAGTGGGTCATTCGACCCTTCGAGCCTGCTCCGCCATTCAACGAGATCATGGCTGATCTTAAAGTTCAGTACCCCGTCCCCGCCTTCTCTCCGTAACCTTTAATACCCTTATACTGAAGAAATATATCTAATTCCCTCTTAAATAGATTTAATGAACCTGCCTCTACTGCCCTCTGTGGCAATGAATTCCGCAGATTCACCACCCTCTGGGGAAAGAAATTCCTCCTCATCTCGGTCCTAAATGGTTTGCCTATTATCCTCAAACCATGGCCCCGGGTTCTGGATTTTCCCATCATTGGAAACATCCCATCTGCATCCATTCTGTCCAGTCCTGCCAGAATTTTATAGGTCTCTATGAGATCACCTCTCAATCTTCTAAACTCCAGCGAGTACAATCCCAATTTGCGCAATCTTTCCTCATAAGTCATTCCTGCCATTCCAGGTATCAGCCTGGTGAATCGCCTCTGCACTCCCTCCATTGCAAGAACATCCTTCCTTAGATAAGGTGACCAAAACTGCACACAATACTCCAGGTGGGGTCTCACCAAGGCCCTGTACAGCTGCAGTAAGGTATCCTTGTTCCTATACTCAAACCCTCTTGATATGAAGGCCAACATACCATTTGCCTTTTTAACCGCCTGCTGTACCTGCATGCTCGCCTTCAGAGACTGGTGTACAAGTACCCCTAGGTCTCTCTGCACTTCCCCATCTCTTAATCTATTGCCATTCAAATAGTAATCTGCCCTCCGGTTTGTATTACCAAAGTGGATAACCTCACATTTATCCACATTGTAGTTCATTTGCCATGTATCTGCTCAGTCCCTCAATTTATCCAAATCACACTGGAGCTTCCTGACCCCCTCTTCCGTGCACACAACACCTCCTAGCTTAGGGTCATCTGCAAATTTGGAGATATTACATCCAATCCCCTCATCCAGATCATTAATGTAAATTGTGAACAGCTGGGGTCCCAGTACAGATCCCTGTGGCACCCCACTGATCACCACCTGCCACTCAGAAAACAAGCCATTTATCCCAACTCTCTGTCTTCTACCTGCCAGCCAGTTCTCAATCCACATCAATACTTTGCCCCCAATCCCATGAGCCTTGATTTTGGAAGCCAGTCGTTTATGCGGGACCTTATCGAAGGCCTTTTGGAAGTCCAGGTACACCACATCCACTGGCTCTCCCACATCCATTTTACCTGTCACCATCTCAAAGAATTCCAATAGATATGTCAAGCACGATTTACCTTTTGTAAATCCATGTTGACTCCGTCCGATCCCTTCTCTGCTAGTCATATGCTCTGCTATTACATCCTTAATAATGGATTCCATCATTTTGCCCACTACTGATGTAAGGCTCACCGGCCTATAATTCCCCGCTTTTTCTCTACCCCCCTTTTTAAATAGTGGGGTAACATTAGCTACCCTCCAATCCATGGGTACTGATCCTGAGTCTATCGAGTTCTGGAAAATAATTCTTAAAGCATCTGCTATCTGAATGGCCACTTCCTTCAGTACCCTAGGATGTAGATTATCAGGCCCTTGGGATTTATCTGCCTTCAATCCCATCAATTTCCCCAAGACCATGACCTTAAAGATACTGATTTCTTTCAGTTCCTCCCTTGCATTAGTCTCTATGTTTCCCAACATCCTTGGGAGGTTATTTGTATCCTCTCTTGTAAAAGCAGATCTAAAGTAAGAATTTAATTGGTCTGCCATTTCCTTATTCCCCATTATATATTCCCTTGATTCTGACTGCAAGGGACCTACTCTGGATTTCACCAATCTACATGATGCAGCAAATCTGAAATTATCTTTGTTGTCTATCTTAATCCTCATTTTTTTTCAGGAAGAAAACATTATGAAAACAATTGTTGTCCATTGTAATCAGGAGGTATGAATTAAAATCCCACCAAAGCAGCAGGGGAATTTTAAAATCACATTATTAAATTAATCTGGAATCACTGTAAAATCTGGTGAATGAGAATCCTATTTTAGGGAGTTTTCAATTCTAGAACAACAGATTTCTTTCTGTGTGGCCAATAACTGGTTATTTTGCAAACAATACTGAAAATGAGAAAAAAGTGGTAACTAAGCATAAGAAGCTGATGAACATTTTTGACCTAAGAATACAGAAAGTTATTCAAACCCTAGGTTGATGCAGGCTCCCAAGAGAACAATACTATTAGTCACATTCCCACTGACTTATTTCACTGTATCATGCAACTTATTCTCTCCCATATGATCCCGCTGATCATTGATTTCCACTTCCAGTTTACTAATATCTGACTTGACACATACAAACAGACAAAACAGCATTCCTACCATCCATGATGCACATACAAACATACACAATATACAGCTCATAATAATCACGTTTATACATAAAGATATAATTTAAAATAAATACATATAAAAATATCTTGGGATAATTTATTCAGTTACAGGGTACTGTTCATCAATCTCACAACTGAAGGAAAGAAGCTATTTCCCAATCTGGCACTCCTAATTTTGGTGCTCTGGTACATCTTTCTTGACGGTAGTGGGTCAAAGATGGTGTGTGCTGGATGGAAAGGATCCTCTACAATTCTTTTTGTCCTACTTAAGCAATGTTCCTGGTAACCATAATCAATAGAGGTAAGGAGATACCAGTGATCTTCTCAAACATTTTGATGATCCTCTCTATTGTCTTCTGGCCTGATGCTTTGAATCTACCACACCACTTAAAGATGTAGCTAAACATGGCACTCCCAAATGCACTCCTGTAAAAAGTTGTTGAAATGGGGGCCGATATCCTGACCCTCCTCAACCTCTTGAGGAAGTGCACGCACAGCTCTACCTTCCTGACTAATGAGTAAGTGTTTTGGGTTCAGAATTGGTTTTCCTTTATTTATGCACTAAGGAACTTTGGCTCTCCACTCTCTCCATGACGGAACCATTGATATACTATGAACATTGGCTGACCTTCGTCATCCTGAAATCCACAATCATCTTCTTTGTCTTGTCTGCATTTAGATTCAGGTTGTTGTTCTCAAACCACGTTAAGAACTTCTCGACCTTCTCTCTGCAAGCCGATACATCGTTGTTACCGATGAGGCCAACTGTTTCAACTGAATATGCCAGTGCAATCATGAATTAGCAACATGAACAGTCTCGGGTTGAACACACAATCCTGAGGTGAACCTGTGCTCCGTGTGTTGCAACTTGAGATTTTGCTACCAACCTGGACTGACTGTGGTCTTTCAATCTAGGATCGAATTGTAGAGAGAGGCACTGAGTCCCAGCGAGGACAGTTTATCCACCAGCCTCTGAGCTATGACTATGTTGAACGCCAAGATGAAGTTAACGTACAACAGCCTGCTGTATTGTTCTCTAGGTGGGTCTGGACGGAATGGAAAGTATTGGATCAGTTTAGTTGATAGGCAAGCTGAAATGGGTGCATTGTCAGGGTATGTATATGACATCACATAAAACCTTGAAATTCTTTTTCCGGCAAGCCAGTCAGAATTTCTACTTTCAGTAACTGTCAACTGTCTGCAAGTTGTATACAAAAGAGAAAAATGTAAAGAAAGAATATAAAAAATCTGACTGCAACAGAGAAAAATAATATTCAATAATAAATAATGTACAAAGTAAGAGTCCTTAAATGAGTCTCTGATTGTGTCTGTTGTTTATATTTCTGATGGTTGAGGGATAGTATCTGCTCCTGAACCTGATGCGACGAGTCCTGTGGCCACTAGGTCTCTTTCCTGAGGGCAGCAGTGAGAGCAGAGCATGTCCAGGGTTGTATGGATCCTTGATGATTGCTGCTAATCTCTAATTATTCCATATTGATGTTCTCAGTGGTAGGGAGTTTTGACAATGATGTACGAGGCTGTGCCCACTGTCTTTTGCAGGGATTTCTGCTCAGAGGCATTGGTCCCCTCCTCTTTTTTTCTTCTTTGGCTTGGCTTCGCGGACGAAGATTTATGGAGGGGGGTAAAAGTCCACGTCAGCTGCAGGCTCGATTGTGGCTGACAAGTCCGATGCGGGACAGGCAGACACGGTTGCAGGGGAAAATTGGTGGGTTGGGGTTGGGTGTTGGGCTTTTCCTCCTTTGTCTTTTGTCAGTGAGGTGGGCCCTGCGGTCTTCTTCAAAGGAGGTTGCTGCCCGCCGAACGGTGAGGCGCCAAGATGCACGGTTGGAGGCGAGGTCAGCCCACTGGCAGTGGTCAATGTGATGCAGCTAGTCAACACTTTCCACTACACATCTGTAGAAGTTTGCCATGCTTTCCGATGACATATGGAACCTCTGCAAAATCCTGAAGAAGAAGAGATGTTGATGTGCTAAGTTCACGATAAAATTCGCATTTTGGATCCAAGAAAGAAAGATCCTCTGAGAAAGTATCATCAGCAAATTTGTCACTGGTGGTGTTGACATTCTGAGCCAGAAAGTTTCAGGTATATAGCGAGCAGAGTAGGGAGATGAAGTAAACAGCCCTGTGGTGCTCAAGTGCAGATTGTGGAAGAAATTTTCTTGCCAATCCACTCTAGAGGTGAGGAAATCCAGGATCCAATTGCACAGTGGGGTATTGTGGCCCCTTCTCCATGGATGGTGGAGAAGCTTGTGTGGTCCTGAGATCCCAAGAGTGATGCCGTCTGGAGCTATGCTCCTGGTAGGGCCACCCATGGCGGTAAGGTTGAGAATGAGGTCCGTGACAAAGAACAATCCAACCAAGACCTCAACGGTGGAAGAGTTGCTTTGAACCCAATGGATGTGAAGACGGATGAAGGCTGCAACAAATCCATCATCTCCAATCATCGTGGTTTCCATGCCATTGGAATTAGTTGATTAATTTGTGAAGTATCATGTGTTTCTTGGAGTGCAACACTGAATCTCTTTGGCTTGGCTTCGCGGACGAAGATTTATGGAGGGGGTAAAAAGTCCACGTCAGCTGCAGGCTCGTTTGTGGCTGACAAGTCCGATGCGGGACAGGCAGACACGATTGCAGCGGTTGCAAGGGAAAATTGGTTGGTTGGGGTTGGGTGTTGGGTTTTTCCTCCTTTGCCTTTTGTCAGTGAGGTGGGCTCTGCGGTCTTCTTCAAAGGAGGTTGCTGCCCGCCAAACTGTGAGGCGCCAAGATGCACGGTTTGAGGCGTTATCAGCCCACTGGCGGTGGTCAATGTGGCAGGCACCAAGAGATTTCTTTAGGCAGTCCTTGTACCTTTTCTTTGGTGCACCTCTGTCACAGTGGCCAGTGGAGAGCTCGCCATATAACACGATCTTGGGAAGGCGATGGTCCTCCATTCTGGAGACGTGACCCACCCAGCGCAGCTGGATCTTCAGCAGCGTGGACTCGATGCTGTCGACCTCTGCCATCTCGAGTACTTTGACGTTAGGGATGAAAGCGCTCCAATGGATGTTGAGGATGGAGCGGAGACAACGCTGGTGGAAGCATTCTAGGAGCCGTAGGTGGTGCCGGTAGAGGACCCATGATTCGGAGCCGAACAGGAGTGTGGGTATGACAACGGCTCTGTATACGCTTATCTTTGTGAGGTTTTTCAGTTGGTTGTTTTTCCAGACTCTTTTGTGTAGTCTTCCAAAGGCGCTATTTGCCTTGGCGAGTCTGTTGTCTATCTCATTGTCGATCCTTGCATCTGATGAAATGGTGCAGCCGAGATAGGTAAACTGGTTGACCGTTTTGAGTTTTGTGTGCCCGATGGAGATGTGGGGGGGCTGGTAGTCATGGTGGGGAGCTGGCTGATGGAGGACCTCAGTTTTCTTCAGGCTGACTTCCAGGCCAAACATTTTGGCAGTTTCCGCAAAGCAGGACGTCAAGCGCTGAAGAGCTGGCTCTGAATGGGCAACTAAAGCGGCATCATCTGCAAAGAGTAGTTCACGGACAAGTTTCTCTTGTGTCTTGGTGTGAGCTTGCAGGCGCCTCAGATTGAAGAGACTGCCATCCGTGCGGTACCGGATGTAAACAGCGTCTTCATTGTTGGGGTCTTTCATGGCTTGGTTCAGCATCATGCTGAAGAAGATTGAAAAGAGGGTTGGTGCCAGAACACAGCCTTGCTTCACGCCATTGTTAATGGAGAAGGGTTCAGAGAGCTCATTGCTGTATCTGACCCGACCTTGTTGGTTTTCGTGCAGTTGGATAATCATGTTGAGGAACTTTGGGGGACATCCGATGCGCTCTAGTATTTGCCAAAGCCCTTTCCTGCTCACGGTGTCGAAGGCTTTGGTGAGGTCAACAAAGGTGATGTAGAGTCCTTTGTTTTGTTCTCTGCACTTTTCTTGGAGCTGTCTGAGGGCAAAGACCATGTCAGTGGTTCCTCTGTTTGCGCGAAAGCCGCACTGTGATTCTGGGAGAATATTCTCGGCGACACTAGGTATTATTCTATTTAGTAGAATCCTAGCGAAGATTTTGCCTGCAATGGAAAGCAACGTGATTCCCCTGTAGTTTGATCAGTCTGATTTCTCGCCTTTGTTTTTGTACAGGGTGATGATGGTGGCATCACGAAGATCCTGAGGCAGTTTACCTTGGTCCCAACAAAGCCTGAAAAACTCATGCAGTTTGGCATGCAGAGTTTTGCCGCCAGCCTTCCAGACTTCTGGGGGGATTCCATCCATACCTGCTGCTTTGCCACTGAATACATGTTAAACAAATACATGCACAGGCGTCTTCACTCTGAGGAAAATGGAACGAAGTCCATCATCCTTGACCTTGAGGGATAGCCATGACAAACCAATGATTAAGGCCCATGCTGATTAGGTTTGAGGGGATGTTGGAATGCCAAAATATAGTCAATAAAAAGCATCCTAAAGATTTACAATGAAATTTGACAGAGGATAGTAAAGCTTACTTAACTAAATTAAAGTTACATTTTAATACTTTACAAACATACAAATATGAAAAATTATTACAAAGGTCTAAACAACATTATTATGAGTTAAGAAAACGTGCCTACAAAGTTTGAGCTTGGCAGTTGAAGACAGAACAAGTTTCTAGGATGGTAAATGCAGTTAGAAAGGGTTCAGTCATTACCTATAAACCCCGGGAGATTAATGAAGATTAATAAAGTTCGTTTTATGAGGACTTGTATACTTCTGATGGGATGCAGGATAATGACCGAATTGAATCATTTTTGTCAGAGTTGAATTTACCGTCATTGGTTGAAAAAGATAAGGAAGAGTTGGACAATTTTTTTTTACAGAATTTGAAATTAAAGAGGCTATGCCTAGTGGGAAATCACCAGGTGAAGACGGACAGTTTACCCCCCCCCCCACCGAGTCTTTTTCTAAGGCATTAATTACTATTATCCCAAAAAAGGATAGAGACCCATTGAAAGTTGGTTCGTATAAACTGATTTCTTTATTGAATTATTGAATGTAGATTATAAAAGTGTGACAAAGGTTTTGGCTAATAGATTAGCTAAATTTTTGCCTCATTTGGTTCATGTAGATCAGGCTGGATTTATAAAGAATAGATATTCAGTGGATAATATTGTTGATTTCATTGATTAATGTTTTGAGAAAGCAAATCAATAATAGCTTTAGATGCTGAAAAAGCATTTGATAAAGTGGAATGGAGTTTTTATTTAAAATTTTAGAGAAATTTAAGTTGGGACCACTCAATGATTGGGTTAAGGCTTTATTTAAAAATCCAACTGCTAGGGTTGTGACAAACGGACATCATCTTCATTTATGTTAAATAGATCGACTAGACAAGGATGCCCATTGTCACCAGCCTTATTTAGATTGGTAATAGAACCATTGGTTCAAGCAATTAGACAAAATGTTAATATTAAAGGTATTAAACTATCTTTAGATGAATATAAAATTAATCCATTTGTGGACGATGTTTTAATATACTTAACGCATCCTAAGGAATCGTTGGGTTATTTACAAAGACATTTGGGCAATATGGGGAAATTTCAGGTTATAAAATAAATTGGGAGAAGAGTGAAATATTACCAGTTGCAGATTATGAGTATTTGGATTGTAGGCAGATGACACAGTTTCGATGGTCAAATAAGATTAAATATTTAGGAATAGTTATTGATGCTAATTATTATAATTAATATAAGTTAAATTTATACCTTTATTAAATTAAATTTGATTTAAATAGGTGGAAAGACTTAGTTAACTTTATTGAATTGTGTTAAAATTAATATTTTTCCTTATATATAGTATATTTTCCAGTCTATATCCTGTAAGCTTCTGAAGAAATTTTTCAAATAATTAAATACGTCAGTTTGAGTATTTTTATGGAAAGGTAAATTATCAAGAGTTTTGTTACATAAGTTGACATGGAAATATGCTTTAGGGGGACTTCAATTACCACAATTTCAGAATTATTATGAAGTGGTACAGTTAAAATTTATTAATAGAATGTTTGATAAGGATCAACTACCTAGTTGGGCTAAGGTTGAATTGGTTCAGATTTCAGAATATAATATGGATCAATTTATTTATAAATGAAATCCTTATCTTTTATAAAAATATGATTTACCTGTAATGAAACATTTGATGGAGACATGACATACGGGGGATCAAATTATTGGAATTAAAGGTAAAATTTTGGCTAACGCCCCAATATGTCAGAATAAATTATTTCCTTTCTCGATGAATAATTATTATTTGAAAATGTGGGAGCAGAAGGGCATTGGACTAGTGGGAGATTATTTTGAAGAAGGATCATTTCGATCATTTAATAGGTTAAAGGAAAAGTTTCAGATTATGTCTAATACATCGTTTGCATATTATCAAATAAAATTATTGGATAATTTAGGATGTGAATTGAAATTACCTAAAAGATCCAAGTTTGAATGTTTATTAATGGAGGAAGTAAAGAAAGGATTTATTTCAGAAATGTTTGATTTACTGCAAAAGAAGATAAATAAATCTGATTTGTATAAAATGAAAATTAAATGGGAAAATGATTTATAAATTCCAGTATCTCAGGAGGAGTGAAAGATTATGTGTGAGGATAGTATGACTACACTAATTAATGTGAGATATTCTTTGGTTCATTAGAATTTTTTATATCAACTGTATTTAACTCCTGAAAAGTTAAAAAGATATGGTTTTAGCACTTTAGATTTTTGTTTTAGGTGGGGAAAAGAAATAGGTACAATTTTGCACTCAGTTTGGCTTTGTGAAAAGGTAAAGCCTTTTTGGTATAGAATTATGGAGTTTTTGGAAGGTTTATTTAAATTCAAGCTAAATCTTGATCCATTTTTAGTTTTATTAGGATACTCCACAACATTGACTTTGAGTTTAAAATTAGACAAATTTCAAATGGCTTTTATTCGGTTAGCTTTAGCAGCTGCTAGGAAATGTATAGTGATTACATGGAAGAATAACATTGAATTAAGTATTCAAAGGTAGTATGCTGAATTGAGAATTTGTACACCTTTGGAGAAGATAACTTTTAATTTGCATAATAATTATTTCTTTATTAAAATGTGGAATCTGTATTTGGAATATGTAGGTTTGGAAGTATGATGTTTGTTAGATGAGATTGGCACCATCCTTGGCATTAAGTTACTGATAAATATGTACTTCAGCTCCATTTTTACTATTGTATTTTTTGGGGTAGATTGGGGGAGGAGGTTGGGAGGGAGGGAATGGGAGGGGGGAGGGGGAATTTATAGGGAGAAAAATTTGTATTACTATCATACTATATTTGTATTTTAAATTTTGTTCAATAAATAACGTTTTTTAAAAATAAAGAGCCTCCTGATGTATACATCTTTGCTATCTTAGTGTTCCAGGGTTTTGTGTAGAGCCAGTGAGATAGCATTTGCCATAGACCTGTTGCTGTTGTAGGCAAATTAAAATGAATCCATGCCACCGCTCAGATAGGAGCTGATATGTTTCAACACCAGCAGCTCAGAACACTTCATCTCTGTGGATGCGAGTCCCACTAGTTGGTAGTCATTTAGTCAGGTTACAACATTCTTCTTGGGCACCGGTATGATTGCGAACAGGTGGGTATTATGCCCTGTCAAAGTGAGATGTTGAAGATACTGGTATATCCCGCTTTACGGAAATAGAGCATTCCTATTAAACCTTTTGTAAGTCAAAATGGCGTAAAGCGAAGACCCATTCACTACTATTAAGGTTTATGAATGTATGTTGCAGTATCTAGCCACCCTGAAAATAGTAATGCCGGGGGGGGGAGAAGAGGTTTTTATTTGAGCTGGGAAAGGCTCAACAATTCACCAAGGAGTTACTGGTCCTTAGGCAGAAAAAGTAATGGTAAAAATGGAGAATAATCTATGGCAAGCTAAGAAGCTGTTGTAAATAGTAATAGTATTTTGGCGCAATTACATATTATTGGGTTTATCAAAAGGGGGAAAGAAAATAAAGGAAGAAAGTAAATATACGAAATGACAAGGGAAGAAAAGGAAAAAACTGAGAGCTGGGGTGCTCGGGGGGGGGGGGGGAGAGGAAGGAGGACTATGAATGCAGGGTGCGTATATTGAGAGGGATGGTTACAAATTAAGGGTAATGGTCACCAAAGGAGGGGAAGGGATTGAATATGGCCAGGATGGGGGTGTAATGCATTGTTGAGAGAGTCATTGTACAGACTACAGACGCAGGCTATTAGCTCGGGTATCACAACAGAACGTTTATTTAAGCTTTGCACGCTCTCTTATTAGGCTACCAGTCAGACCATGCGTCCGCCCCCTGGCTTGCATCCTGCTGACGCAAGCGCGCATGCCAACTTCTGGTCTGATCTGGAAGAGGTGGGTAGGTGCAGCCATCTTTGCTACGGCTGCCTCGCTGACCTTGAGAAGCAAGCGGGGCCAGTTTATCTTGGCATAGTTGTGCGTCGCCACATGACTCCTCCCCCCCAGAATCGGCACCGTTGGCGTCCTGCTGCGTTGGCAACCTGCCTCTACGCACTGGCTGCAAAACTGAGACCAGCTAGGTTTTATCCAAATGTGCGGGCTGTAGGCGGACCACAGTGAAAAGCTCCTCCTTGCCTCCAATTTCCAAGGCAAAGGTGGAGCCCATTCTGCGGAGCATTCTATAGGGTCCCTAGTAGAGACGCTGAAAAGGTGCTCTGTGACTACCCCTGCATACTAACACATAAGCACAAGATGTTAAATTGCGGGGAATATGAGTGGGAGGATAACAGTGTTATGAGGGTTGGGGGGGGGGGCAAGGGACCCCAGCTTTTCCCAAATGCGCTCCAGTGTGCTCTCTTTGTCCTGAGTTGGGCTGTGGTGGGGGGCAGGAATTGACTTGGAACGGTGAGTGCATCTCCATAAAGCAACTCGGCAGATGAGGTATGCAGGTTGCCTTTGGGCTCCAAGGGTACCCAGGAGGATCCAAGTGAGCTTGTCCGCCCAGTTAGGGCCTTTGAGTCACACCATAAGGGCTGATTTCAGGTGGCGATGGATCACTTCACCAGGTCGTTGTGTGGTGGAGCTCAGTCCCCAAAGGTCTAGACAGCTCGGTCCATTAAGTGGACATGAACTGCGCACCGCGGTCGGTGGTAATGTGGGAGGGATTGCCAAAGTGGGAGACTCAGGTAGACAGGAAAGCCCTTGCACAAGTGTCTGCAGCTATATTAGGAAGGGGGGGGGGGGTCACCTCCAGCCGCTGGGTGAATCTGTTCACCATGGTGAGCACGTAGTGGTAACCCCTGGAGATGGGCAGTGACCCACTGCATCGACATGGACATGTTTGAAGCAGCATAAGGGAGGCTCGAACTGCTGGATAGGTGCTTGTGTGTGCATCTGCACCTTCACCATCTGGCAGTCCAGGCACTTTCTTGCCCATTTCGAGACCCTTTTGCGAAGGCCACACCAGATGAACTGGGTGGAAATCATCTGGACCGTCGTACGGATGGGGGGGGGGGGGGGGGGGGTGTATAAGGTCAAAGAGCATTCTTTGCCACCTCACTGGTACCACTGGTTGGGGGATCCCTGTGGAGACGTCCAAGGGCAGGTCCTGCAGTTGTAGGCCCGTGATAGCTGTGTGAAAGCATTTTGTGTCAGGGTCGGATTGTTGGGCCAGAGCCAGCCCAAAGAAGTCAATGGCCTGAGAAAGGGCACACAAGGCTGACCTGGTGAGGACGCCTGCGACAAAGTTGATTTTGCCAGATAGATGGCGAACGGAGATAGTGAACTCAGAAATGTACAACAGGTGCCTGTGCAGGTATGCGGATCATGGATCCGAAACCTTGTGGAATGTGAACATCAATGGCTTGTAGTCGGTGTAGATTGTGAATGTTCGGCCTTCTAGGAAATAACAAAAGTGGTGAACAGCGAGGTAGAGGGCGAGCAGCTCCTTATCGAAAGCACTGTACTTGCATTCCAGTGGCCGGAAATGGCAACTGAAAAAGGCAAATGCTTTCATGTGTCATCCACCAACTGCTTGAAGACTGCACCCAGTGCAGGGCCAGATGCATCAACTATGAGTGCTGTGGGTGCGTCCAACCGCGGATGCACCAGCATGGTTGAATGCTTGAGGGCCTCCTTGGTAGCTGCGAAGGCAGCCAAGGGCTCGTCGATCCAGTGGAGGTCTCTGATAGAGGCAGACAACAGGTCAAAAAGGAGACACATGATGGTGGCCGCCTCAAGGATAAACCTATTGTAAAAGTTGACCATCCCCACAAACACCTGAAAGCCTATGAGTGTGGATGGCTTCAGAAACTGACGAATGGCTTCTACCTTGTCCAGGAGTGGTGCTGCACCATCTTTGGTGATGCAGTGGCCCAAAAAAAATCTATCTCCTTGCAGCTGAACTCACACTTTCCAGGGTTGATGGTGAGGCCAAATTATGTCAGGTGAGCGAAAAGTTGCCGTAGGTGCGCCATGTATTCCTCCTGAGTGCTTCTTGCCACCAGGATGTTGTCAAGATAAATGAAAAGGAATGGTAGGTCACGCCCTACCATGTCCATTAACTATTGGAACATCTGCACAATGTTCTTCAGCTCGAAAGGCATCCTCAGGAACTCAAAAAGGCCAAATGGAATGATAATAGCCATCTTATGTACGTCATCTGGGTAGACAGGTATCTGATGATACCCCTGAATCAGATCAACTTTGGAGAATAGGTGGGTGCTGTGAAGTCCTGAATGTGAGGTACTGGGTAGCGGTCCAGAACCATAGCCTCATTTAAATGGTGGTAGTCGCCGCACGGTTACCAACCACCATTAACTTTGGGCACCATGTGGAGGGGTGAAGCCCATGGGCTGTCCGATCTGCAGACAATGCCCAGTTCCTCCATGCGCATGAACTCCTCCTTGGCCAGTCTGAGTTTGTCCAGTGCCATGCGGGCTCGCAAGTGAATGGAGGGCCACTGATCGTGATGTAGTATTGAACGCCGTGTTGAGGCTCTGTGGAGGAGAACTGCGGGTGTAGAATAGTAGACGGGTGTATCGGTCACTTGAGGTCTCGAGTGCGGCTAGGTGGGTGGCTGGATCGTTGGAAGTACAGACAGGTACCGTCTGAAAAGTTTGTGCGTAGACCAGGCGTCTGTCCTGGAAATCCACCACTAATGAGTGCGCCAGAAGGAAATCTGTGCCCACAGGGATTTGTCCACTACTGTCAACGTGAACTGCCAGTGGAAGTCTGTTCCCCTGAAGCGCAGGGGAATGTGCTTCTGGCTGAAAGTCACGACGGTAGAGTTGTTTGCAGTTCGTAGGTTGGGTCCATGTGGTTTTGTGCACGGGTCGAAGGGATTAGATGGAATGACACTTATCTCAGTTCCTGTGTCGACAAGGAATCTGTGGCCTGAGATGCTGTCTCACACATGAAGTAGACTGTTCTGCTGGCTAGCCACCACAGCCACTAACGGCAGCTGGCCTGCTCATTTCCCTGAAACGAGCAGGACTGATGGCATTTATGCATCCCGCTGCCCCAGCTTTGGTGGTAGAAACATGGGCATTGATCCATTGGGGCTGGGCTCTAGCATCTGGCCTGGCATTCCGACAGTGGGGGTGCCTTCTGGGTGGACTCGTGCTGCAATTTGGTTACTCGGTTGCCCGTCTCAGGGGTATCATGTTTGGAGTGGTAGAGGATGTCAGTCCTCGCTGCATCTTTGCGCGGGTTGCTAAAATCAGCATCTGCGAGCAAGAGTCTGATGTCTTCTGGCGTTTGTTCCAGGAAGGCTTGCTCAAACATGAGGCAGGGCGAGCATCTCGTCCGTAAGTGCGGATGGCATCCTGTCCCCGAGGCCATCTAAGTGCAGGAGTTTAGCAGCCCTCTCACGCTGGGAGAGGCCGTATGTGCTGATAAGGAGTTTTTTTAAGTCTAGATATTTACCCTCTTCCAGCAGAGATTGGATAAGTTTGTCTATCTTGGTCGAGAGAGCTGACGATGTAGAAATACCTCGTTGAATTGGAAATTATTTTATCTGGAACTGGGCCTCTGCTTGGCCGAACCAGTTGCGTGGGGAGGACAGACAAAATTTGCGAGTTCTTGTCCAAAATAGAGCTGCCAAATTTGGACTTAGATGACATAAGATGAGGTAGAGAAAGCTCTGAACTCGTTATAAACTAACAAGTCTCTGAGAGAGGATGGGTTTCCATCTGAGTTCTATAAGGAACTCAAAGATTTACTGATGCCTCTTTATATGGAGGTTGTAGGTCAGTCAATGGAGATCCAAATACTCCTGGATTCTATTTTAACAGCAATTATTACAACAATCCTAAAGAAAGATAAAGATCCATTGTTGCCATTTTCTTATAGGCCAATGTCGCTTTTAAACATAGACTATAAAATAATAGCCAAAGCCCTGGCGAAGTATTTGCCAAAACTAGTAAATAAAGATCAAGTGGACTTTGTACCAAAAAGACAGGCAGCAGATAACATCGGTAGACTGTTGAGTGTATTACACCTGGCATAAACTAGAAATGAGAGGGGTCTGGCTGTGGCCTTGGCTGCAGAGAAGGCTTTTGACAGACTAGAGTGGGACTTTCTATTTAAAGTGCTGGAGAAATTGGGGTTAGAGCCAACTTTTATTAATTGGTGCTATATTATGCGCCCAAGGCAAAAATTGTGACCAACGGGCAAATTTCCTCAGCCTTCCCACTGACAGGGTCTAGAAGACAAGGGTGTCCATTATCTCCAGCTCTGTTCATACTGGCTATGGAACCATTGGCCGAGGCCATTCATCAGGATCCAGACATTAAGGACTACAAAGTAGGCCAGAAAGAACACAAGATCAGCTTATTTGCTGATGATGTGTTGGTATATCTGACAGATCCAATAAAATCACTGTCCAAACTGCGCTCTACCCTGGAGGAGTATCAGGTTTCTGGGTATAAGATCAATTGGGATAAGAGCAAAATTATGCCACTCATGGGAGGGAACTATAGTCAATGTCAAGAGAACTGTTACTTAAAGTGGTCGCTAAATGGGATCAAATATCTAGGAGTTAGAATAGATAATAAATTAAATATATTTGTACAAGTTCAATTACACCCCTTGCTGGGAAAAAAATCAAGGAGGACCTGAACAGATGGGTCAACTGTATTAAAATGAACGTGCTGCCAAGACTTCAGTATCTCTTCTAGACACTGCCCATAGCATTGCCCCGGGTTTTTTTTCCAGAACCTGCTTTCATGATTAATAACTTTTTTATGGAATGGGAAAGTAGCTAGGGTCTCTATGGAGAAATTGACCTGGGATTGCAGTTTTGGCGGTTTACAGATGCCAGACCTCAAAAAGTATTATTGGGCAGCCCAGTCAAGATACATTTCCTCACTCTTTGAAGGAGGGGAGATGCCATCCTGGGTACAAATTGATCTGCATTTAGTGGGTGAGAAGGTGGCAGAGGATTTTGTTTATAAATGGGATGCCAAATTGCTATCTGGAAAAACTGATAGCCCCATATTGAAACAAATTATTCACATTTGGAATAACATTAACCAGTAATTAGGAACAAAAGTGGGGCTGTCCCAAAAACACCCCTGACTCCAAATCAATTCATACCTTTGATGGTAAGTAAAAAGATCCTGGATATCTGGGGTCAGTATGGCATCAAGTGTATAGAGGACTGTTATGAGCAGAGGCAGCTAATGTCATTTGAACAACTTAGATAGAAATATGATTTATCAAATAGGACATTCCACTGCTACCTTCAGATAAGATCTTTTCTACAGGGCAAATTAGTTCCAACTAGGGCTCTACCGAAATGCAGTGACATTTGAAGGGGGAACACACGGAAACAAATTTCCTCCTCCAAGTGGAAGGAACTAAACGAAGCCTTCATAAATCAAGGCAGAAATGGGAGTCGGATCTAGGAATAACGATTGATGAGCAATGCTGGTCCGACCTGTGTCAGACCAGCATGATGGCAATTAACAATACACGGAATAAGCTGGTGCAGTACAATTTTTTGCACCAGCTATTCCTTACACCGCAAAAAAGATAGATCTAAACCAGAATTATCAGTCCAATGGTTTAGATGAGGCACTGAGACAGGGATCTTTGTGCACGCGACCTGAACAGTAGTCGGTTTCTGGTGCATTCTCCGCCAAGAATGCGCCTGCAGAAGCGGATGCAGACCTGTGGAATGGTCGTTCAGGTGGCAGCCCTGAAAATGCTGCGCTGTCCACCTGAAAGGGACAGCAGCATGAGAGGCGCCTCAGAGCGCCCTCTGGCTCCTGTCCCTTCGGGTCGTTGGGGCAGGGGTAGCTGACGCAGAACGTCAGGGCTGGGACGGCTGGCGCAGGACGTCAGGGCTGGGGCGGCAGGCGCAGGACGTCAGGGCTGGGGCATCCGCTTTCAGGAGGCTGCATTCAGATGCCTAGGGGGGCTTCAGTGCTCTAGTGAATATCCTTCTCGGAGGGTTGGAAAATGCACCTCGGAGGCGCCTCCTGCTCTTACAGGTGGCCTCCCAACAGCTGCATAGGGGTAGAATATGCGGTTTTACAACGGGGTATTTTGGCCACCTGAAAGTGCCCTTTTTGACGGAACTACATGAAGTCCTAGGGAAAATTATAGGAAAGGAATTCCCACAGGACCCAGAGTTTTTCCTTTTGGGGAATATAATGGACATAAGACTTAAAATGAAGCTGTCCAAATTTCAAATTAAATTTGTAATGATCGCATTGATGGTGGTCAGGAAGTGCATAGCAGTTACCTGGAAGTCCGACGCTTGTTTGAACATCATGCAGTGGAGTAAGGAAATGCAAGGCTGTGTTCCCCTTGAGAAAATCACATATAACTTAAGGGGGAGATGTAGCACTTTCCAAAAAATTTTGGCAACCATACCTAAACGCTATAGGTGCACAGTTGTAGGGAGGACTGTGCCTCCTTGCTTCCTCCTCAGTTTTTTTTGGGAGACAGGGACGGGGGGGGGCCTGTCTCATTCCAGCAGGGTAAAGTCAGGACAGGAAATCAGCCTGGACCTGGGCTGCCATGCCACGTCATACCTATAACTCCCTCATGTATGATTTATTCCTTTGTGGTGAATACTTTTATTATCCACTCCCTCTCCCACTTTTTCTTTATTAGTTAAGCGTTAAATGTTATATGTCACCGGAGTGGTGAGGGGGGGGGAGGGAGGGTAGGGAAGGGGATATATTTGGACTCAACAGTGGAATCTGTATAGAATGGATTTGGCTAAGTGGTAGTCGGTGGTGATTGTACTCACAGACAATGATATTGTTGAAAGCTCTTTGAGACCAAGTCTGGAAAATTATTTATAATGATTCCTGGAATGAAGAGATTGGCATATGAGGAATGTTTCATGGCAACCTCATTGAAGCATTTTGAATGTTGAAAGGTCTGGACAGAGCAGATGTGGCAACATTATTTTCCATGGTGGGGGGGTGGGGGGGGGGGGGTCCAAGGACAAGATGGCACAACTTCAGGATTGAAGGTTGCTCATTTAAAACAGAGATGCAGAGGAATTTCTTTAGCCAGATAGTGGAATGTGCTGTGGAGGCCAAGTCGTTGGGTGTATTTAATGCAGAGAATGATAGGTATCTGAATAGTCAGGTTATCAAAAGTTATGGAAAGCAGGGAAGTGGAACTGGATGAGAGAATGGATCAGCTAAAAATGGAATGGCTGAGCAGTCTCAATGGACCAAATGGCCTACTTCTCTCCAATATCTTATGGTCTTCATCATAGAAGACATGCCTGAAATTTGAGTCAGATATAGAAGCAAATGCAGTCACTGAGGAAAAAGGGCAGTGCTGCCAGAAATGCTGTAATGGACGAGTGGAGCAGAGACACAGCACTACGGCAGGGTCTAACTTCCCAGTTAGACTGCAGTCAGCTCCATACAGTCTTTGAACTCCCCGTAAAAGGAGCTCAAGGTAGTTTTATTTAAAATCCTGTGACCGCAGAGTCGACAACCAAGATGGCAGTGCCTATAATCAATTGCAGACTCCGGAGAAGTAGAGGACTGTTATAGGGCACCAGAAAGCAGGGAGATCACCCCCATCTGAGAAGGAGAAGCAGAGAATATGACCCATGGGACAGTGACCATGGCGGCAGACCAGTGAAGAGCTCTGCGACTGAAAGACACATACAAGCAGCGGACTGCTGGTGACTCGAGACGAGGAACCCATGGAGGCTGTGTACTGCTGGAGACAGTTCAGATCTGGAGCTCTGGATGCTGATCGTTTGGACAGGACTATGTGTCGCTCATGAGGCAGCAGGAGCACTGGAAGCGAATCCATGAACACAGCGATTCTGGGGGAACTCTCTTTTGCTTCTCTTTCTCTGACTGTATGAGGCACTTCAGGCAATTTCTGCCGATGGCGAATCTGTCTGCAATTTTGTGTAACGTCACTTTTTATTACATGTGTGATGGAATATTTGGGAATGTTTTTGGGAGATAAATAGGTAAAATTAGAGAGGGTTACATACATACACACACTTTAAAACAGATCTTATTTGAAATACTGAAGAATTCATATTCAGTGACTTTACAGAAACTATGGAGAATGCTATGCATATTTCACAAGTAGGTGCTAATTGAAATGATATAATGAAATGAATGGACCATTGTCTTGGAAGAACAACCAGAGCCAGGTTGTCTGTTTTGGACTTTTTTGCAAGGCTTTTGACCTCTCTGCAAAATGGTCACTCAGAGGTCAATAAGAGGATATTGTTTCCCTAAAACAACAGATGGGAGCAGAAGGCTAACTCCTATTCTTTGCTGGAGAAGGAGGGATTTTACAAGTGAGAGAGAAGGACATGTGCCTGGCAGTTTGAATCTCAGAAACAGAGACAGACAGAAGGGAGTCTTTTTATGTGTGTGTCACAGAAAAGTTGTAACAAGCCAGGAGAAGCTTGTTGGAACTGAAACAGAAGCTCCAGAGGGGCAGATGGCTGGAAGTGCTATCTGTCTGATGTTTCTCTTGGAATAAAAGCAACAGAAAGGAACTCTGTAGTAACCTGAAAGAAAGAGGTTATCATTTGGAGAACCCTGATGGGGTAAGTTTCATCAGCAAGACAGTGAGGTGACTGATGGTGGTAAATCAGTTGTGGAAATCCTGGAACAACAAATCTCTCTCTGCAAACCTACAAGAACCTTCCTGAGCGGTAAACATTTATCTTTCGAGCACCAAAGCCTGGTGAACTTTATATATATTAAATTCTGTGCATTGTATAAGAATTGGCTGAAACCAGAGAACTTAGAAGAATGAGAAGTGAGATTGAACTGTGAACCAAAGAACTTTCTTAAATTTACACACACATTACATATATGTGCACTTAGAATTAGAAGGGGATTAAGTTGGGTTAGTTAAGTTAATAGTGATAAGTTAGTTTGATTCTGTTTTAATATTTTAAGATAATTAAAAACAACTTTTAAGTAACCATTTGTCGTGGTGAATACCTATTGTTGCTGGGTTTTGGGGTCTTTTGAGCTCGTAACATGACAATAAATTGATTCAAGGACATGATGCTTTGGAAGCTGGTAACCTTGACTGAATTGATTGCATCTCAAAGTTCTGAAATAGGTAACTGAAGAGGTGAAGCAGAAATAGTGATCTTTCAAAGTTACTAGTCAGGAATAGTTCCAGAGAACTATCCACTTTTAAAAAGGGAAAGAGACAAAAAACAAGAAATTGTAGGTCAGTTAGCTAAACTTATTTGGCAGGATTCTAGAGTCCGTTACCAAGGACAAGATTTCAGGGTACTTGAAAACGTGATAAAATAGGCTGAAATTAGTATGGTTTTTTTCTGGGAAAAACACACCTGACAATTCTGTTAGAATTTGTGAAGAAGTAACAAGCAGGAGAGACAAAAGTGAATCAGTGGATATTGTTTATTTGAATTTTCAAAAGGCCTTGACAAGGTGATGCACATGAGATTGGTAAACAAAACAGGAACTCGTCGTTTTACAGGAACAGTATGAGCATCTCTGAATTTAAATTAGGAAGGGTTAATGGAGACAGTTAGGGCAGTTGAATGTTCCATTTGCAGGATGTTGGAAATCTGGGACAGCATAACTGTCCCTGACGACTACACCGCAAGAGGTACATCCAACTACAACTCCTGGGAGACAATGTTAAGGAACTGGAACTGGAGCTGGATGTACTCAGGATCATTTGGGAGGCAGAGGCAGTGATAGAGAGGAGCTTCAGGGAGACAGGAAACCTGGTGACTGTTAGGAGATGGAAAGGAGAAGAGGCAAACAGTGGAGAGCATCCCTGTGACCATTCTCTTCAATAACAAGTATACTGTTTTGGATATTGTTGGAGGGGATAATCTACCAGGGACAAGGCCCCTCAGCTAAGAGGGAAGGGGGAGAAGAGAAGAGTTGTAGTAATTGGGGACTCATTAGAGCAGATAGGTTTGGTGAATGAGATTGAAGCTCATGGATGGTACGTTGCATCCCAGGTGCCAGGATTGTACATAGCATTCTGGAGGGGGAGGGTGAATAGCCAGATGATTTGGTCTACGTGGGTTCCAATGACAGATAGGAATAGGGATAAGGTCCTGAAGAGGGAATATAGGGAGTTAGGAAAAAAGTTAAAAAAGCAGGGCCTCAAGGTTGGTAATCTCAGGATTGTGGCCTCAACCACACACCAGACAGGGTAGGAGTACATGTGGAAAGTCAAAGAAAGACAGTGCACCCTGCTGGGTGGGCAAAAAAACATTGTGTCTGATCTCAAGATGTAACTGAGAAGCATTAGTGCAAGCCCTTGAGTAAAGTCATTCTGCTGCAGAAGAGTGGGAATGGAGGTGTTTTCTCAACATAAATAATTTTTTTTTCGGGGGGGAATATCATGAGGTAATAGTTAAGAGAGAGTCTGTGATCACCCCACAGGGGCAATATTTTCATGAAGAGGCAAAAGTAGATTTAGCAATGTTCCCCAAGGAACACAGAGTTTCATGTCTTCTGGCAATACTAGCAACTCATTGTTTTGGCCTGTTGGAAAACTAGATGGATCATGAAGAATAATTTATAAATAAAACCATGTGTGTGTCTATGGCCCCAGTGGTTGTTGTGGGGAGACTTAAATCAGTGGCAGACCAGGTTCAGTAGCAATATATATTGCTGGACCTCGATTCTGGAGAATTTTGATGAGAAATAATCAGCATAAAATTGCAGTGCACAAACTTGCTGGAGAAACTCAGCCAGATCACGCAGCAGATATAGAAGGCAAAAGGCAGTCAAGAGTATCAAGTTCCTTGGTGTGCACATGGCAGAGCATCTCACCTGATCCCTTAACACCTGCTCAAAAGCCAAGAAAGGCCAGAGGTGCCTCTACTTCCTGCGAAGGCTAAGGAAAGTTCATCTCCCACCCTCTATCTCTCACTACATTCTTCAGAGGATGTATCGCAAGCATCCTGTGCGACTCGATCACCACCTGATTTGGAAGCTGTACCTCCTTGGACCGTAAGAACCTGCAGAGGATAGTGAATTCAGCGGAAAAGATCATTGGGGGTTCTCTTCCCACCATGATGGACATCTATAACACATAATGCATGCAGAAAGCAATACACATTGTGTAGGACTTCACACACCTCTCGTGTAAACTTTTCTCCCTTCTGCCATCTGGTAGGAGGTACCAGAACACTCAGGTCCTTATGTCCAGATTGGGAAATAGTTTTTTCCCCCCAAGCCATCAGGCTTCTGAATTCCCTGAACATGTGTGGATAATGTACCATGAACATTTATTGTATATGTCTTGATATTTTAACTTATATTTATGTCATTCTGCTCCATGGTCCTGGAAAAACACTATCCAATGTAATACATGGTATGAACAACAAATAAAGGTGACTTGACTTGAAATGTGGAGAAAGAACAGTTGGACGTGGATGGGCAAGGACGAGATCCTGTCCTTGTTGCACCTAGGATGGGGTGATGGAAAGACCCAAGGCAAATATATGGGATTAGAGGAAATGAGGGTGAAAGCTGAGTTAATGGCAGTAGAGGAGAAGCCACACTTTCTGAAGGACGAGGACATCTCAGATGTATTGGAATGGAAAGGCTTACAAAATTGTTTTTATGTTTTAGAGACAGTAGTAAACCCAGATTTCTCAGCCTCAAGGGGGCAGCAGCCACTTTTCCACTGACATGCCAGTTAATTGGCTGTGAATGCAAGCCCTTTGTGCTGTTTCCACTGGGCCACCCTTAACTTGAGCACTAATTGCTTTTCCACTGAACACCCTATTCCCCAGGAATTGAAGTGTTCTACCTTCAACTGAAAATGGGTGACTTCCTGCTTTCCACTGGTTTTATCAGAAAATGCCAGAGAAATTAGTACGGGTAGAGGCGGTTAATCCCCGGTGTGAAATGATGTAATTTGATGCCGGCATTCAGACAGTGTTCCTTTTCGACAGAATCCTGTCCCAGTAAATTCCCAGCAAATTCCTGGGACAGGGTGCCGGTGGAAAAGGGGATAAAATTTCCACAATACCTCATCTGTATTCCATAAGCAAGAATCATTAAGAAACTTTTCATGTGGAAAAGCTGATTTAAATATTATTGATTTGTTCTCCTTTACAGATATGGCTGAGGAAGACCTCTGGCTCCAGGAGTTGTTAGAATTCCACGCACAATGCAGATTTCCCAAAAGGATAAAGGGATGTACAGTATTTGGGACTCACTTTGATATGCATTAGTCAGTTGAATGAGAAAGCAAAAGAATGCGAGAAAGCTTTCAATACTATTTTAAAGAAATGCTACAACCAGCTCCAACTCCAGGAACAATAGAACCAATGTACAGCCACAGAAGTGGAAGAGTTAATAAACATTTTTTTAAATACAGCACAGGGTTTTGTTGCTCTGAGTGCACAGATGTAACATTTGAAGCAACTCACACAACAGTGTTCCTGCTTTCAGTTGTTTATCTGCCATTTATTTTCATTGTCAAGGTCATGCTTATTGTCATCTGATTGTACATATACAATCAAACAAAACAGACCATGGTGCACACACACAGAAACCTACAATGCATAGTACATAATGTTCACATAAATAATGAAAATAAATATATAAAAATATTTGCAATGATTTACACAGTTGCAGAATACTGGTCAACAATCCCATAGCTTGTAGGAAGAAGCCATCCCTCAGCCTGGTGGTCATGATTTTGATGCTCCTGTATCATCTTCTTGATTGTAGTGGGTTAAAGATACTGTACGTTGGATGGAAAGGGTCTTTTATAATTCCTTGAGGCCTATTTAGGCAACACTCCCAGTAAACGTCATCAATAAAGGAAAGGGAGACCCCAGTGATCTTCTCGACTGTTTTAATGATCCTCTGACGGACTTTTGGTCTCATGCTTTGCAATTACAATACCACATTATGATGCAGCCAGACTTGATACTCTCCACTGTGCTCCTATAAAAGGTTGTCAAGATGGGGCTGGAAGCTTTGCCCTCCTCAGCCTCCTTATGAAACATATGCACTGAAGCGCCTTCCTAACTAATGAGGTGGTGTTGAGAATCCAAGATAGGTTATCCTTGACATACACACCAAGGAACTTTGTGCTCTCCAGTCTCTGAATGAACTATTGATGTATAGTGGAGAATAATTGACCTTCATTTAACACCCGAAAAATTTAAAAAATTTGGTTTTAGTAAGTCAGATCTTTGTTTTCGTTGTGATCAGGTTTCTGGTACTTTTTTTACATGCTGTTTGGTTGTGTGATCGGTTACAACAATTTTGGAAAGGTATTCAATCTGTATTTAATAATCTATATAATCTTCATATTGTATTAGACCCTGATATATTTTTATTAGGGAATATGCAACCGTTGATTGATTTAGGTAATTACCAGATCTCTTTTATTTACTTAGCGCTGGCAGTGGCCAAGAAATGTATAGCGATTACTTGGAACAAATAGAAATGTATTGTCTTTAGATAGGTGGTATTCAGAGATGAAGTTTTGTTTGGTTATGGAAAGAATATCTTTTTCTATACAAGATAAGATGTCTTTTTGTGAGTTAAAGTGGATCCAATTTATTGATTATATACAATTTAAATAAGTTTGAATTAATCATTTTTTTCTTTAAAAAAAATTTTTTATTATATATTTTTTCTATATAATGTTTTCTTTTTTTCTTTCTTTTTCTTTTTTTTTAAGTTTTTTTAATTATTAGTTGGTTTTTTTCGTTTAAGTTCTTTCTGTTTTTGTTTTTTCATATATATTCTTATATAATAAAAAAAATTTTGGATTAATAATTAATACTTAATTAATTTTTTTTGTTTTTTTATATATATATATCGATCTTTTTTTTAAGATATATTTTTTTATTATACTAATAGTATTAATTCTTCACTCTTTATCGTGGGGGTGGGGAGGGGGGGTTTAGGGGTTAAAAATAGTTTTTTTTAGTCTTAGTTTTTAGTTGTTGGGGGAGATGCTGAGATTGGTATTGCATTAACTATGTTACTGTGAGAGATGAGGAAACTTGACATAAAAATATGAAAGATGGGGAAACTAGGGCAGATATGTGGAGTGATGGATTAAACCAGTATGGACAGGCTAAGCATGGAAATTAGAATGCAGGAAGCAGAGTCAGCCTCAGTAAGGTAAGAATCTTCTAGTCTTTTCGACAGGATCAGTGAGCCCGCCGTATGAATAAGATAAGGAGAGGTAAGGAATAATAGAATGTAGGAAGTTGAGATAGTCTGGATGAGATAAGGGTCTCCTAGCCCTAGACAGAAGTACCAAGTTCTACATATATAATTAGTAAGCCATATACAGATTTATCAAGTTATGCATATTTAATTAGTAAACCCTAGACAGGATTAGCGAACTCTGCATATGAAGGGACTGTAGTGAGAGTTGGAAAGGTGTGAATGGCGACAAGGGCAAGGTTGTGAATAAGGACAATGGGGATAATGACATGAGAAGACACTGACAGGATACCCCCTGGTCCTCCAAGTCCACTGAAACTGCACGTAGGCAGGAAGGATTGCCTATGCCAAACCCATCCAGGGGGCAGAAGAATGTAAGGGGGAGGGTATTCTGATACTGAAATTCACTGTATAAAAGTTGGGTGAACCCCAGTATATGTGTGTATTCCCAGGGTAAGGGGAAGCACCCAACTTTGCATTGTTGTTGTAATAAATGTTCTTTGTTCTCAATTTTTGTCTCAAGCAATTTCTGTTAAGGTACTTCTATTTCTAACATTACTTTGTACTTGTATTACTTTATTTTGTATTTTTTCTGTAAGTGAATTACTTACTTTCTTCATATGTTAAAATTAATAAATAAAGTTTCAAAAAAAAAGAGAATGATTGACCTTCCTTCATCATCCTGAAGACCACAATCAACTCCTTTGTTTTGCCCACACTGACACTCAGGTTGTTGATTTCGTATCATTTTACCAGGATTCAATCTTTTCTCTGTAATGCAACTCATCATTGCTGTTGATGAGGCCAACTACTGTTGTATCAATGGCAAATTTGATGACTGTGAAAACTGAATCTCGCAGCGCAGTCATGAGTTAACAGTTGCAGCCCTGATATGCACTAGTGTGATGGGGCTCAATTTTTTACTGCAAATCCAAAAAGACATTCAGTCAACAAGTCCAGAATCTAGTTGCAGAGAGGGTTTGAGTTTATCCATCAGCTTCTGTGTGTTTATCATCATATACGGAAAGCACAATAGACGGATACATCAAAATTCTTACTTACACAAGATAAACCAAAAGTAAAAAAATCTTTTATACATCTCCTCTTCACTGATCATCAACCCAGGCGCACTCCAAGGAGCCCACTGCTCTACTCATTATACACTCATGAATGTGTGACCAGTGACAATTTCAATGCTATTTACAAGTTCGCCGATTACACCACAATTGTCAGTAGAAATACAAATGGCAATGAGGTAGTTTACAAGAGAGAGAGAGAGTCAGCTCATTGAATGGTGTAACGACAACAACCTCACGCTCAACATCAACAAAACCAAGGAGATGATCGTGAAGGCAAATGAAGTTGGTCTCTGGATCCAGGGCAACGACCACATGATAGTACCGTGTGGTCTCAGATGTGATGTCCCAAATCTGGAACTGAGCCTCAGCCTGGTCAAACCACACGCCGGGTCGAACTGACCAGAAAGTCAGGAGCTTGAGGCTAACTGTCCATTGCTGGGTTTAGATTCCGTCTAAACTGTCGGGGTCACCAATTGTAGCCGACTGCTACAAAGAAACACACACACTCGCAGTGTGGGAGGTTAAGCTCTGACTTTATTGAGGCTGGAAATGCTCCTTTTATACAGTTGGAATTCCCGCCGTTTGGTTGATTGGCTGACATCAACCGCATGAATCACAAAAACAGGCTTCCCGGCTGCAGGAACATTCTTGCATATGAATACCCTTCTTCCCCAGCCTGGTGTTGCTCTGTTGGCTGGGCAGCCTGGCCAGCGCCATTTTAGGGCTGCTGGTCTTGTACTGCCAGTTTCCAACCGCGCCAGTTCGCTATGCTAGGGGTCGCATTATTAAGTTATGCCACTGTTTATTACCGCGCGTTGTGCTGGCCCGATCTCCATGGTTGCGGGCCACCTCAAATCTGTAAAAGTTCAATAACGTATGTGACAACATGTCAAATCTCCTCAATGTTCAAAGAAAGTAGAGACTTTTCTAAGGTCAAAAGGTTCTTTTACTTTAATTTTTAAAAAATGCTGTTGGAGATGCTGTAAAGGCAGCACTGCCATTGATGCAGTCTCTGAAGAGCGGGGAGCAGAGAGCAGTGGTGCTCCAAAGGGTTCAACCTCCCAGTCCTAATGCTGGCGTCTCCGTACAGGCTTTAAACAGCCTGTGAAAGGAGCCAAAGGTGTTTTTAAGTAAAATCCACACAAAAACAAGGATCAGTGCCAAAGAGAGTGGCACCTGTGCTTGGCATCAGTCGCAAGGGGTTGCAGACTCCAGGGAAGCAATGGACCAGTGCAGAGCACCAAAAATGGAGCAAACGTCACAAAGTAAGAAGGAGAAGCAGAGAAGATGATCTAACAGAATCATATATTTAATACTTCTGTTAAATTTGAAGAGACTTGGCAACCTTTTATAAATTATTTCCACATGACTTAGTATAACTATTTTCCCCTCCAGACTATATTTAATTTTATTTCTTTTTGCTTTGTTGGTGAAGTCCACACTATTAATTGTTATTAAGTGCTCAGGATAGACTGCCCAGTCTCTTGTTATTTTTGTTAGTTTGATTTTCTTTCTTAGATTAAGTGGGGTTTTATATAATAAAATGTTTATTGTTTTTTTTAAGATTTCAGATCGCCTCAAACCGTGCATCTTGGCGCCTCACAGTTTGGCGGGCAGCAACCTCCTTTGAAGAAGACCGCAGAGCCCACCTCACTGACAAAAGGCAAAGGAGGAAAAACCCAACACCCAACCCCAATCAACCAATTTTCCCCTGCAGCCGCTGCAACCGTGTCTGCCTGTCCTGCATCGGACTTGTCAGCCACAAACGAGCCTGCAGCTGATGTGGACTTTTACCCCCTCCATAAATCTTCGTCCGCGAAGCCAAGCCAAAGAGAAAAGAGAGATTGAGATGAGAACATTAATTGAGGTATAGCGTAATATATGTCAATATAGTGATATTTTTCTCCCTTTTTGATTATGTACTCATATTCTCCTCATATATTATCTATAACATTATTAATAAAAAAGATTGAAAAAGAAAAAACCCACAAAAGCACCCTGCTCCCACAGAGCAGTGCCTACAGAAAAGAGAAATAGAAAAGCTGCAGGTGTCTCCAGATAGCCTTTATTGGGCCATCTCCAACTTACAAGCACAGCAATCAGTTTACTAAGTTCCATGCAAGGCAACAACTCAGAATCTGAATTTATGGTCATGAACAATCACGAAATTTGGTGTATTTTTCAGCAGCTTTCATAGTACCAAACATACATATTATGAACCATCTTACAACTCTAATATATTTTAAAAATAGTGCACGAAAAGTGAGGCAGTGTCTTTGGTTCATTGATCATTCAGGAATCTGACAGCTGCAGGGAAGTGCTGCTGAGTGCTCGTCTTTAAGCTCCTGTACCTCTTTCCCGATGGTAGCAGAGTGAAGAGGGTATGGCCTGGGTGGTGGGGGTCTTTGAGGATAGAGGGTACTTTTTTAAGATACCACCTCATGTAGATGTCCTCAAAGGAGTGAAGTCTGCGGTTCGAGTTGCATGGGAGATTACGGTTAAGGAAAACAGCCATGGTCCCGCGTTGAGCCAGCCGTCACCGCGAGTGAACTCTGGGCCAAGAGTCACCTTTCCACCTTCATTGAATGCTGGGACCAAGGAGAATGGGTGAAACCTTCCCTCAACCTATTTTGGTGAGATTGCTGAACTTCAAGGACAGAGAGACAATCCTGAGAGCTGCTCGTTCTCCCATAAAATGGGACAATGTAGAGACTATGCTCTTCCAGGATTTCAGCAATTCAGTAATTAAGAAGAGAATTTGACATGGTCAAGAGGCAACTCAATGAAAAGAACTTTAAATACATGATGTTGTACCCAGAAACATTGAGAGTGGAAGTCTCTGAAGGTAACAAAAGAATACTTTAAATCGAAGGAGGTGGAAGAGTTTATTCGACAGTTATGAAGAACAAGTCGACTGTGAAAAGACTGGTGTAAATAAGATATTTAAGAACATAGTAAAGTTTTATTTTTTTGTTTGAAGGTCATCTTAATTTTATTAGGAAATGTCAAAGTTCTCAGGGAGATCAGAGAGTAGAAAGAAGGTACTGAAGGTACTGCATTGGCTTAAGGGGGGTAATGGTGTCAACATGGGAGTATAATTTTCAAGATGGTGCTTTAGGATGGGATTCTCCTTTTTTATACCTGGAGGCTTTCGCAGGCATTCTTTCGCAGGCCTCGGGGTTTCCTGTCTCCATCACCGCCGGAGTGGAAGTTGCATGATACTTAGGGTTGGGGTACGGATCACGAAATTGTTTACATATTTATTTATTGGCACAGAATTTTTAATATGCTGCAATGGATAAGTTATTGAAGTTTATAAGTTTTAATGTTAATGGTTTGAAAGGGATGGTCAAAAGGAAAAGAAACATCTTACTAAAGTGAAACATGATAAACTGAGGCGGTGGTGGTGGGAGAGGGCAGGTCTTTTCTTCATCATTTAATTCAAAAGCAGCAGGAGTGGCAATCCTGATTAATAAAAATGTCCCGATTGCCTTGGAAAGGCAATCTACCCAAGCGGGTAGATATGAAGTGATAAATGGCCAACTTTACTCAGAATCTTGAATGCTAATGAATATTTATGCCCCAAATTATGACGACGAAGTCTTTATGAAGGATATATTTTTAAAAGCAGCAGTGGGAAGGCAAAATATATTGATTGGAGGAGACTTTAATTTTTGTCTGGATCCAATCCTTGATAAATCAGCAAAAACGGTAACTAAAGAAGCTAAGTTAACTCTTTCATATATGAAAGATTTAAATTTGATGGACGTGTGGAGAGAGTCCAACCTTAATGATTTGCATACTAGAATAGATTTATTTTTATTATTGTCAAATCTGAAAGTCCAAGCAGTAAAAACAGAATATTTACCTAGGCTGCTCTTGGTAATACAAATATCGGAGAAACAGGAAATAAATATAGATGGCGATAAAATATGATGTTATTGAAAAGGGAGGATTTTAGACAATTTATAAGAGAGCAGATCAAATTTTTCTGTGAAACTAACTTGGGTTTGACTGCTAATAGTTTTTTTTTAAAATATGGGACACATTAAAGGCATACTTGACAGGACAAATTATTTCATACACAAAAAGGATTAAAAGAAAATTTAATGCAGAATAAACTGGAGAGAGAAAAAGGGGAATTAAAAAAAGACTATCAGAGAATGGGAGACCAGGATAAATACAGAACAATGAAAAATAAAAAAGATCCAATACAATTCTTAACAAACATATAGAGTAGAAAAGAAAATATTAAACACAAAACAGAAATACTACAAATTAGGAGAAAGGGCACATAAAGTATTATCATGGCAAGTGACTTCCATCCCCCATTGAGGACCAAAGAGTTCCTGAAATGGCAGGAACCCATTGTGAATGAATCAAATTTTCCTGATATGGTAAAATGCTGGGAACCAATTTGACCATTATCATAATTAATCTTGTTACTTTACCATGTTTTCTGTGAATTTTTTTTAAATTCAAAATGGTACCAGAGAGTGATAACATTTGAGCAATGCTTGGAGAGCATACAATACAGTAGCACTCCAATTATCCACAATTGGACTCTCCGAAATCCTCAGTTATCCAATTTTTAAAAAAATTTAGGATAAATGAGGATATCAGAAATCCTCATTTATCCGAAAATCTTTGGAGTCGAACTGACCAGGGACCTCTGGGGCACCCAGCGCTGACAGCAGCAGGGCCTCAGTGGGGAAGAGTAGATGATTGGAGGTGCACAGCATTTTCTTAGAATTAAACATTTTAATGCTTTAAAAGCATTATCTTGTTGTTTGTTGTTGTTTAAACACTGTTACAAGTGATCTTCTGTTGCTACTGGAGTGTTGTTTTTTTTAAAAACGACCGTTCTCCAAAAAAAAGAGGTTTACCCGAAATAGGCCCAGTCCCAACCATTTTGTTTCATCGGAATTGTACTGTACTAAGATTTTGACTGTGTCTCAATGCATATCAATCAACTGAACCAGTACCATCATGATTGACATATATATATATATATATATATATATATATACACACACACACATATAACATCGGCATATATATCCACCACGGAGGAGAGCACAGGAGAACCCAAATCCCATTCAACTACTCTCTCAGCAGATTTACAAGTTTCTTCTGTCTCTTCAGTTCTGACAAAGGGTCTCCAACCTGAAATATGGTCTTGGATTCTCTGGGCTGCTGAGTATTTCCAATGTTCTCCATTTTTGTTTTAGATTTTTAGCATCTGCAGATTTTTTTTAATTTTCACCAATGTGTTCAGTAGAATATCTGCTCTCTCATCTTGTTAAAGTAACAATTCTCAATAAATAATCATATATGATGAGCTTACAGGCTATTTGAATCATGGTCAAAGAAATATTGCTCTTTAAATAACAAGGATATAGTGAAATAGTGGAATTCAAAACCATATTATAAATCTTGATCACTTAAATACAATCACATTACCAAGCATGCAAAACAAAATTATCACAGGAAACGGTTTCCATATGGTATCAGCAACCCCAGCTTCAAAGTTTTAAAATCTGATCGATTAAACGGTTTAACCTATTTTTAGTCAATGGCTTCGGCATCAAAAATAAATTTAAAGAAATAAATAACTTGCCTGGCAAACTTCCTTCAGTTTTTCATTTGATGCTCCCACAACAACACATAGTTCCAATATTCCATTAGGTAGAACATCAGCCATAACTGATTTGTCTTCTGTGGTCTGAAGTTGAACAATTGTACGGGGGAAAAAAGGTGAAAAATATTCAAACCAGTTGTCAGCCACCTTTCACAAGTTATAAACAAATCTATGTTAAAAATAAACAAAGGTAAAATGGTCAAGATCAAGTCATGCAGTCAAGTGCACAGTGATGCCCTGTAATTAAAAGTACAATGGAACAGCTGAGAAACCAATATATTAACATTCAAGGAAAATGTGGATATTTATTTTTATTATGAAAATAATATAATGGAGACAGTACAAATATCATAAATGTTTAACACAGAGTGTTCACACTTACAGCTTTACTCCAAAATTAACAAATCTTTCGAGTACATCTTAATTAATTACTACAAATGCCCAAAATAAACTGGAAACAAGTATATAATTCACACACAATGCCAGGCATGAATCTGGCAGATTTTAATTGGATTGAATCACCCAGCCGAATGTCCATTGTCTACTCACTGGTAAGTCACAATTATAATGGCACCACAGACCATCGGTATCACAAACCTGCTGAGCTCCGAAGTGAATCTGGCAGACCATCCTGCAATCGACCTCCCTTCCCCCCCAATCAACTCCAAATACAGGCAGAGCTAAGAAATGTCTTGTGGTTGATATTTTGAGAAAACAACTGTATAAGCAATCGGTAAGTTCACTTTGTCGCCAATTGAAAACTGAGCTGCAGACGTGAGGAAAGGCCACAGCTCCATTGCTTAGTGGCAAAGGTTATCTGCCAATTCCTAGCAGCAGGGCAGGGGACCATCATAATAGTGATCCAGCTGTTGAGAGCTGTCAGCATGACAATCGCCAGGATTCTCTGTTGATCCAATCACCTTCTGATCTGGAAATCAATTGTACTCAATTACAGTGAGACTAAACACAGACTGGGAAACCATTTTGCTGAGTACCTACGCCGTCTGCAAAAGCTATCTGGTTGTGAACCTATTTGTTGCAAACCAGTGGAAGAGCATCTCATAGTCGACAGAGGTAATCTACAACCAACAACATAAGCATTGAATTCTCCGATTTCAAATAACCCTTACGCGCTTGGTTCTCTCCTTTTTCGTTCTGATCTACCCTGGTCCTCTCACACATTTTCTTTCCAAACCCATCTCAGTCCAAGTTGCCTTCCCACTGTCTGTTGTTCCATCTGTCCATCTGTCTATTGTTCACACACTCTCTCCACTGATTCCCCTATTCACTCTCCCTTCTGTTCCGATCTCACCACCATTATGAGACACACTGTTAGGAGAAAAAGAAGGGGGTGGTAAGGAGGTGAAGCAGAGAATCCTGATGATTGTCAGGATGGAAGTTCTCAATAGCTGAATCAGTCAGGGAAAGGAAGGTGTGGGCAAAGGGCAGATAGAGAGGGTGAGAGACAGAAAGGAGGAGGAATGGGCTAGAGAAACAAGGGAAAGCAAATGAAAGGTGGCCTGAGAAAACAAAGGGGGGGGGGGGTGGAAAGGTTACCAGATATTGCAGGTCATTGCTGATGCCATCTAGTTGGAGATCATCTCAATGCAAATGAAAATAGTAAAGCCCTGGAATGTATTTACACAAGAATAGACTAATCAAAATTTTAAATGATCTTAGAACCATTATCAGCCTTTAGTATGATGAGGTTTTATCATATACATAAAGAGAAGGGGTCAGAAAATAAATGTGATAGATGAGAGGCGAAGAGAGATTCATTGACGAGAGAGAGACAGAGTGTAGAATGAAAGAGAAGGCCAAATGGATAAGGAAAAAAAACCTTCATCAATAAAAAATGAACCAAGTCAGAAACATAAAAGATGAGTCCTTTTATTAAAAAGTATACCCTCAAGGGGGGCATGGCCATGCTAATGAGCTGAGCAGAAGTGTTTTGAAAGAGCTCTCCACAAAAAGTATTAAAAAGTGTTTAAAAGCTCAAAAAACAGAATTTTATCATCAAAAATAGACTAAATGACCACAGCAACCAAAAACAAAAATTGAAGAAGTAACAGCTTAGCCAAGAACATCGAGTGGAAGCCTGATGAATGACTCAGCAAGGGCCTTGGGTCCAGCTGAAGCCAGCAGAGCTGGGGAGTTGGCCCAAGATATAGCCTCCATCCTGAACATGGAAATTTTACTCGTTTTACAAGTATGGAATCAATTATGATAATGGAAATTAAAGTTGTGGAAGACTTAAATGAACGAATGACTGATTCAGCTGTTGAGCTCGACAAACAAAAGACAGACTGAAGGCACTGGAAGAAAAAGGAAAAATATGGGACACAGAAAAGGAAGGACTGATGGACAAGACTGACCATATGGAAAATGTTAGCAGATGTAACAATGTAAGAATGATTGGACTGAGAGAAGGAATAGAGGGAAAAGATGCGGTGAGTTCCTTTGAAACATGGATCCCACAAATGCTGGGATGAAATAAGTTCAACGCAAAGCTGCAAATTGAAAGGGCTCACTGGAGCCAGAAGAACCAGTGAACAGCGACCACGACCAGTCCTGGTAAGTCTTTTAAATTACCGGGAAAGAGATGAGATCTTGGGAGCAGTGTATGGCCCATTAGTAGTGGACAATGCAAAAATAATGTTTTTCCAGGACTTCAGCCCTGCCTTGGTCAAACAAAGAAAGGAATTTGAGGAGGTAAAGAGACAATTGCAATCTAAACACTTTAAATATTCAATGATTCATCCAGCAACACAAAAAGTGAAATAATTTTTAAGAAAGTTATGAAAAGATTAAAGTCTTCAGATGAAAAGACCATTTCAAAACGGGACCAACTGAAATACATATCTTTTTATTTATATTAATAGTACTGAGCTATCTTGTTTTCACTAAAAGGAAATAAAAACATTGTTTCTGAAAAGACAGAAAAGTAGCAAGGTGGGAACTCCGACTTGCCGGGGGGGGGGGATGGGGGAGGGGGGGAGATGGGGGATGGCACTGGGAGAGGAGTGATTTTAAAAGATCATGCCAAAGGGAGGGTTTCCTCTTCTTTGGAAGAACCCGCGGGCTTCATTTTTGGCAGGCTTCTGGGTATTATTGTCTATGTCACCGTCAGAGCTAGGATGTGTGTGTGTTTCTTAAAGGGGAAATGTATGTGTTGGAAATGTCTTTTAATAGGGATATGTTACAACAGTATTTAGAAATACTTAAAGAAATTAAAATTGGATATGATCATTTTGTAGAAACACATCTTACCAAATTTGAACATGATAAATTAAAAAGCGGATGGGTGGGACATATATCATCTTCCTTTGGTTCAAAGGCAAGAGGGGTGGCTATTCTAATTTAAAAAATACACCAGTGTTAATAGAAAAAACCTCGATTGATCGAACCAGAAGGTATGAAATAGCACACTGTAAAATTTATGGAGAAACATGAATATTTATGAATATTTACACCTCAAATTATGACAATGAAGCCTTTATGAAGGACACCTCCTTTAAAAGAAGAGAGAAGACAAAATATATTAGTTGTAAGAGACTACTATTTGTTTGGACTCAATACTAGATAAATCAGCAAGAACAATAATGAGGGTGAAAGCAGCAAAAACCACAATTTCATATGAAAGATCTAAATCTTATCAATGTATGGAGGCAATTAAATCCCACAGAGACATTACTCTTTTTACTCAAGGGTGCACGACTCACATAGAAGAATTGACATATTTTTAATATCTGCCCAGATAAAAACAGAATATCTAGCGAAACTTCTATCAGACCATTCTCCATTGATATTAACTATAGCCACAATGAAAAAGCAAGAGAATGTACACAGATGGCATCTCAATAATACATTACTTAAAAGAACAGACTTCTGCAAATTTATGAAGACAGATAGAAATGTTTTATGAAACAAATGTCCTAATAAGTTTTCTGATATGGGGCATGCTTAAAGCATATTTAAGGGGACAAATTATATCCTATTCTAAGAATCTTAAGAGGGAACATGTGGCAGAGGTAAACAGTTTGGAGAGAAGGATATTAAAGAATTAGAAAAAAATGAAAGAACAGGACTACAATAGGAATACAGATTACTGGAGAATAAAAAGCTAAGATATAATACATACAAACATATAAGACAGAAAAAGCTATATTAAAAACTAAACAGACCTGAGTTGGGTGAACGGGCGCACAAGTTTTAGCTTGGCAGATTAAAACAGAGGAGTCATCAAGAATGATAAATGCTATAAAAACAGAAAGACACTCTAGTATAAACAAAAAGAAATTGGCAACACTTTTAGACATTACACAAAACTATATTCATCAGAATTACTAGGAATATGAGAACGAAATGGAAGAATGTTTGCTGAATGTCGAACTTCAAAAGCTGGAAGAGAGAAAAAGGATAGAATTATATACTCCTTTCCAAGGGAAGAAATCAAAAAGGCCCTGGGTACCCTACAGGCTAATAAATCACTGGGAGAGGATGGATTTCCATCTGAGTTTGATAGACAATTCAATGGAAACACAGGCCCTCCCAGAGTTATTCTCAACCATGATTATGAGTGTTACCAAAAAAGAATATGGACACAAAAAAACCTTTGTCATACAGACCAATATCCCTGTTAAATGCTGATTATAGGATATTAGCGAAAGCAATGGCTAATAGATTAGGACAATACTTGCCAAAACTGTATTTATGGACCAAGCAGGATTTGTTAAAGGAAGACATTCCTCAAATAGTCTAAGAAGATTATTTAATATAATACACATGGCTAAATCTGAATGAAATCCAAGTATTACAGTCTCTCTAGACACAGAAAAAGCATTTGACCGTTTAGAATGGCTTTTATTTAAATCACTGGAAACATTTGGTATAGGCAGAACATTATAAATTGGATAAAAACTTTATACCATAAACCACATGCTAAAATAATAGCAAATAATTAGATGTCGGTTGTGTTCCCCTTGAGTAGACACAGATGCCGCCTGTCCCCAGCGCACTTTATTTTAGCAATTGAACCACTGGCAGAGATAATAAGAAGGGATCTGGATATAAAGAGCTTCAAAGACAGGCAAGAACACCACAAAATCAGTCTATTGTGCTATTTGCACTTTTCAGAATTGGCTAAATCTTTGGAAAAATTACAAGGAACACAAGAAAAATATGGAAGAATATCAGGCTACAAATAAATAAGGATAAAAGTGAGATAATGCCGTTAATAAATTTTGAATATGAAAGATACCAAAAAGGAAGTTGATTTAAATGGATGGAATAAAATATCTTGTAATAGCAACTGACAATAACTTGCAAAATTTGTACAAACTAAATTATGTTCCTCTTCTTGGGAAGTTAGAAATAGACATCCAGAAATGGGAGAGGCTTACTGATTACTTTGACAGGAAGGGTTAACTGCATCAAAATGAAAGTGATGCCAAGACTGCAATACCTTTTTCCAATCGCTGCCTATTCGATTACCTAAAAACTATTTCAAGCTACTAAACAACCATATTATACAGTTCCTATAGAATAATAAGGTACCAAGAATTCCATAAGCACCAAAGCCTAGTGAACTTTTATTAATGTTAACTTCTGTGCACCGTATAAGCATTGCCTGCAACCAGTGAGATTGGACCGTGAACCAAAGAACTTTGCTGAACTTACACACACATGCGCTTCAAATTTGAAGGGGGTTAAGTGAGTCAATAGAGGTAAGTTAAAGTTTGATTCTATTTTCATGTTCAAAGATAATTAAAAGCAACTTTTGTTTAAGTAACCCTTTGCCGTGGTGCATATCTATTGCTGCTGGGTTTTGGGGTCCTCTGGACTCGTAATATTTTATGGGGCTTGTCTGTTCAAGATTTGAAAATTGGAGTTTTTGTGATTTATTAGTTAATTGAGGTTTTTTTAAAGCTAATTTACAGTTTGTGCGGAAAAACAGCAGCAATGGAGATTGATACATTTTTGTCTCAACCATCACCTGCAGAGCTGCAGACTGAGAGAAAAGAAGAACTGATGGTTATTTCTAAGGCATTAAAACTGACTGAAGTCAAACATTGGTTGAGGAAAATACAAATACAGAGGACTATAGTGAAATATTATATAAGTGAGGGAAATTTGTTGAGAAAGAAAATTTTCCAGAGAATAGATATTTTGAATTGTAATTGGAGAAATTGAGGGTGGAAGAAGAAAGAGAGAAATAAAGGGTGTTAGAGACTGAAAAACAAAGGATATATGAGGCAGAGAAAGTTTAAAAATTGAGAAAATTTGAGTTAGAGGTAGCTGAAAGAGACAGTTTCAATTAGAGAAGTTAAAAATTGAGATGGAGGGAAGTAGGAGGATTGAGGCTGTAATTCCTGGGGAGAGGTGTTTGGCTAGTAGAGAGGTAAATCTAGTTCCACCTTTTGATGAGGGAGATATAGATACATACTTTCAGCTTTTTGAAAAGGTTGGTGAGAGCTCAAGATGGCCAAAAGAAAAGTGGCCTCTAATGCTCCAAAATTTATTGAAGGGAAAAAAACACAAATTGCATACTCTAGCGTGACTGCAGAACACATGGCAAATTATGATAGTTAAACAAGTATTGAAAGCTTATGAGTTGGTTCCAGAAGAATAAAGACAAAAATGTAGGAGTTTGATGAAAACATGGAATCAATTTTATATGGATTTTGCTCTAAAGAAATCTGTATTTTTAGACTGTGGGGCATCTCAAAAGGAATAAATAATGATTTTGACAGATTGAGAGAATTGATATTAATAGAGGAAATTAAAAGGTTTGTCCCAAAGGAAATTAAATTATACCTGGATGAGAGACATGGGGACATGGCAACAGATGGCTAGATGAATTTGCTCTGATTCACAAAAACATATTCCAGAATAGCAGGCACTTTCAGAGAGTTAATGTGGAACAGATTAATAAACCTGTTCAGAAGGTTAATGTGGAGCAGGATAGTAAGCTTGAAATTAAGTCTGGAGAAAATGATAAGAGAAAACATTAAGGTAAGGTGGGAAAGGACAGAACCTCTGGATTTGTATGTCATTTATGTAAGAAAGCTGGTCATGTGATTGCAAATTGTCTAGTGCTGAAAAAGAAATGAGAAAAGGAAGTTTTACCAAAAGCATGTATTCAGAGAGTTGAATTTAAGGAGAGCAGATGTTCCAAACCTGGTAAGGAGATCATGGATGTTTTCAAACCTTTTGTGTTTCAGTAAAAGGAGGGAGAACCACAGGTTCCAGTCAAAATTCTTTGAAATACTGGGGCTGGTCAGTCACTGTTGTTAGAAAGTGTTTTAACTCTGGATCAAAGGACTGACACAGGGGAAACAACTTTGATTAAAGTTGTTGGAGGTGAGGTGGAGTCAATATCTCTTCACAATATTGTGCTAAATTCAGAATTAGTTAAAGGACCAGTTGTAGTAGGAGTAATTTCAAAGTTACCCATGCAGGGTGTCTCATTTTGATAAGGAAATGATTTGGCAGAGGATAAAGTTGGGTAAGTTTTAAGATTAACAAATCAACCTAGTAAGGATGAGGTTAGAGACGATTGTGAGATATATCCTGCATGTGCTGTAACAAGGTCTGTGACTAAGAAAATGATGTGAGCTGAAGAAGATCCAGTTGATGGAGACTTTCTCAGTATTTCTGAAGTACTTTTGAAAGAGCAGGGTCATTGTGAGAGTTAAGGAATTCAGTGTCAAGGAACAAGTTAATTCAGCAACAGAAAATAGATACAGATCTTGTTGTCTTAAGGGACAAAGTACTAAATGAACAGGAGATGAAAGAAATGGCTTGTGGATACTACTTGAAAGGTGAATTGTTGATGAGAAAGTGGAGACCTCTTGATATTCCTGCTAATGAAGAGTGGGGTGGGGGGGGGATGATTCATCAGGTGGTTGTTCCTAAAAATTACTGGAAGGAAATATTAAATCTAGCCCACAGTACACCTTTGGGTGGTCATCTTGGTGTAAAGAAAACCATGAATAAGATTTTGAGACAATTTTTCTGGCCTGGTTTGAGGAAGGATGTGGTAAATTGGTGCCAGACATGTCATTTTGTCAGGTTGTGGGGAAACCTAACCAGGATCCTCCAGTGGCTCCATTACAACCTATTCCTGTTGTTGGGGAATCTTTCACTAGGGTTATTGTAGATTGTGTAAGAAAGAATATTTCAGCTTTTGTAACTCCATCTGGTTTATACGAGTATAATGTGTTACCTTTTGGCATGAAAAATGCCCCCGCAACATTCCAAAGGGTGATTAATTCAGTAATCCAAGGGTTAACACATACAGATGCTTATATTGATGACTTGGTCACAAAAAGTGACAGATGGGAAGAACATCTCAGGGAAATGGACAAATTGTTTGCAAGATTATCCAAAGCAAACTTAACTGCTAATTTAGCAGAGTCAATTTGAAAATGGCACAGTAACATACTTGGGTTATGTAGTTGGCCATGGCAAACTTGCACCTATTCAAGCTAAGGTGAATGCAATTTCTGAGTTTCCTATTACCAATGGCAAGAAAGCAATGAGGTGGTTTTAAGAATGATAGGATATTATAGGAAATTTTTCTGAGGTTGCTCTTCCTTTAACCAACCTTTTGAAGAGAGGGGAGAAATTTGTGTGGACTAAAGGTTGTCAGACAGCTTTGGAAATTTTAAAGGAGATGCTGTGCTAATTCTGATTCTGACAAACCATTTTCTTTAGCAGTGGATGCCAGTGAGGGAGCAGTAGGTGCAGTTTTATTGCAAAAACAATGAAATTAACCATTCATTTGCCTACCTTTCAAAAAAAATTCAATGTTCATCATAGGAACTATTTCACTAGTGAAAAAGAACTGTTGTCTATCGTATTTACTCTGCAGAATTTTGACGTATATCTTGGTATCTCTCATTAACCAATTGTGATATTCACTGACCACAATCCTCTAGTTTTTTTGAATAAAATGAAGAATAAAAACAGTGATTGTTAAACTGGAGTTTAATATTACAAGAATATAATCTGCAAATTAATATCAGGTGTAAATAATGTGATAACACTGTCAAATTTATCTTGTATTAAAACTCTCAAAATTGGGTTGCTGTTAACATGTTATATTGTGTATTGTTATCTCTTTAGTGATGTTTAAGACAGTTTAGTATTAACTGAATTTTAACTCCAGTTAAAATTCATTAAAAGGGGAAGGTGTGACAGAGTATATAGAGTTTAGGAGATAAATTGGGAAGGTTGGTTAGAGCAGGTCACACACAAACACTTTAAAACACTGAATTTTTTGCAGGAGGCTCAGACTCATGATGGACTGTTATTTGTCACAAATCTAACAGGCTGTAGCAGCTTTTTCTGGAAAAGAGCATTTACTGTCTGGAAGATCATGTGATCTTTGCAGCCAGAGAGCAGGGGAAAAAACAGGCTTTGCTCTCAGAGATGGAAGGAGTGAGAGAGGAGAGACACGGTCATAGGTTCCAGAGGGACAAGCTGGCAAGCTTTGGGAGACAGCCTGGCCAAAGCAGAGGACTGGCTGTTCAATGTTTCCCTTGGAATAGGAGAAACAGAAAGGAACAGCCTTTAGAAACCAAATGACCAAGCTCCTACCCCACATGGCGCCAGGAGAATGGAGACCCCCACATGGTGCCAGGAGAATGGAGACCCCCACATGGCGCCAGGACAATGGAGACCCCCCTCTCTCCCCCCACCCCCCCGCCCCTCCCCCTCTCCCCTCCCCCTCCCTTCCTTCCCTCCCTCCCCCTTCCCTCGCTCCGCCTTCCCCTCCCCCCTCCTCCCCCCTCCTCCCCCCCCCTCTCCCCTCCCTCCCTCCCTCCCCCCCTCCCTCCCTCCCTCCCTCCCCCCCTCCCTCTCCCCCTCCCCCTCCCCCTCCCCCCCCTCCCCCTCCCCCCCCTCCCCCCCTCCCCCCCTCCCCCCCCCTCCCTCTCCCCCTCCCCCTCCCCCTCTCTCCCCCCCCCTCTCCCCCCCTCTCCCCCCCCCTCTCCCCCCCCTCCCCCCCTCTCCCCCCCCCTCTCCCCCCCCTCCCCCCCTCTCCCCCCCTCTCCCCCCTCCCCCCCCCTCTCCCCCCCTCCCCCCCCTCTCCCTCTCCCCCCCTCCCCCCCTCTCCCCCCCCTCTCCCTCTCCCCCCCTCCCCCCCCCTCTCCCTCTCCCCCCCTCCCCCCCCTCTCCCTCTCCCTCCCCCCCCCTCTCCCTCTCCCTCTCCCCCCCTCCCCCCCTCTCCCTCTCCCTCTCCCCCCTCCCCCCCCTCTCCCTCTCCCTCCCTCCCCCCCCCTCCCCCCCCTCCCCCCCCCTCCCCCCCCTCCCCCCCCCTCCCCCCCCCCTCTCCCTCTCCTCTCCCCCCCCTCTCCCTCTCCCTCTCCCCTAGTGAAATACTCACCCACACTCAGCCCCTTCCAGGAGCCAAAGGTCCCCCCCCCTTTGGCGGGGGAATGTGCGCAAGAAAGGGGAGTGCGGTTGCTGGAGCCGGCGTCGAGGAGGAGCCGCTTCCACGGCAGGTCGGCGGGCCGAGGGCGACGTCGGCCACGCATGGAGCAGCTGGA